>NW_025335408.1:1129335-1196096 GCF_004798865.1 Varanus komodoensis | reverse complement strand
TCAGGAGACCTGTGATAGTTAGCATTAGTATTATTACGAAACAGAAGATATTGGATATAATGGTCAAGTGAATAAAAACTATAAACTACTACGATTACTATTAAAGAGTTAACATTAACAGATGGTACCTTGGCCAAGAACACAAAAAGAAACACAGTAATTTGATTCCAAGTTCTTTTTTGTTTGCTTTTTTTCCTGGGAAGAACAGAAGCACAGGTGCAGTTGTTGGACCTGTACAAATTTAAAAATGTTATCTGGTGTGAGTAAATTTAACTCTTTCAGCAGTTATCAATACCACTATTGAGAATATCTAGATGTTTAATATAAACACAAAAGTGCGCCATCTAGCAAATTTGGACAAACCTGCACTGATTAGGTAATGAAATTTCTAATACTTGATGGCATAATCTGTCTATAAAAATAAAGAGATTATTGCATTGCTATGGAATACCATAAAAGAGCATGTCAAAAAGGTAAAGATAAACTGTTTTCAAAGTGTAATCAGATTCCCATCAATGTTGGGGATAGATCAGGGACTGAGAAAAGGGAATTGAGTGAAGCTACATTCCATGAACAGAGCTCCTCTCATGAAAGGTGCCTGCCCCTGATTTTCAGGCACCCTTCTCTCCCCCGTAGACAATAGTCTACCTTAAACAACAAGATCCTCCCAACCTCTGTGGAGTATTTCTTACAGGGTATAGGAGCAGGACAGCATTGAACTGGATTAATGCTTTAGTTCACTATTTTCCCACATTAGTAATGCAGCATTAATCCATTAGTTAAATAATGAAATGCAAGAAGCATTGCCTTTCTCTGTTACTTTTTCCAACTCAATAATGCCCCTATTCAAGTGAGGCAACCAGTACTGGACACAGTATTTTAAGTTCTGTTATGCCAACAATATGCATAAGGGAAGTAAGATCTTGTCAACTTTCTATTCTGTTCCTAATTATACCTAGCATGGAGTTTGCCTTTTTCTTTACACCAGCCATGCACAGGACCAACATTTCCATCAAGATCTCTATCCACTACTACCCCAAGGTCCCTTTCTTGCTCAGTCACTGCTAGTTCTAATCCCATCAGCATATACCTGAAGCTGGGATATTTTGCCCCAACATGCATTACTTTAAACTTGCTTATATTGAATTTCATCTGCCATTTTGATGTCCATTCTCCCAGATTGGAGAGATCCCTTTGGAACTCCTTACAATCCCTTATGGTTTTAACCAACCTAAATAGTTTGGTGTCATCAGCAAATCTGGCCTTTTCACTACTTATTCCTAATTCCAAATCATTTATAAATAGGTTGAAAAGCATTGATGCTAAGACCAAACTCCGTGGGACTCCACTGGTCACATCTCTCCATTAGCAGAAGATGTCATGTATTCCCACCGTCTTCTGTTCTTTAATCAGATAGTGATCAATAAGAGACCCCCCCCCCTTTAATTCCATGATTGCTTAGTTTGCTCTGGAGCCTTTGGTGAGGGACTTTGCCAAAAGCCCTTTGAAAGTCCAAGTAAACAGTGTCTACTGAAACCCTGCCTGCCTACATGCTTACTGACACTCCCAAAGAACTTCAATGGATTAGTGAGACAAGACTTCCCCTTGCAGAAGCCATGCTGACCTTTTCTCATCAGGGTTTGTCTATGTGCTTACTATCTTAAATGATGCTTCCAAGCAGTTTAATCAGAACAGATGTTAAGCTAACCGGCATGTACTTTCCTGAATCCCCTCTGGATCACTTTTTAAAAATTGGTGTTATACTGGCCATTTTCCAATTGTCTGGTGCAAGTGCTGTTTTTGGGATATATTAAATATTATGGTAAGAAAGTCAGAGACAGAACCAGCAAGCATGTAGGAGGTGGTAACTACTGTGCCTTTTTCGGAGGGCCCTTGCTGGTTCAGCAGCTGCCTGGTTATGCTTACCCTTGATACTGGACCTGAGTTAGGTAATTGTGCATTATTCTGCCCTACTACATCTCATTTAAAAAAAAAAAACTCAAACAGTTTGCAGATTTCAAGCCCTGCTCCATTCTGAGATTATTTCTCATATTGCATGAAGTATCTTCAGTAATTTACTAGCAAATGTGCACACAGTAAAATGGCAAAAATTTAGCAGCCTTAAATAATTTTTCTCACACAGCACTGGGTTAAGCAGTGGCGCAGCCTGCTGTACTTCCAAAATACTAATTTGGAGGAACATAGTTTCTGTGTAAATGGTGGTAGAGCACAACAGCATAACTATCTGTCCTAGAAGATGCCACAGAAATCAAGTTCCTGGATTAAAAACTTATTAACTAAGAATGAAGTAAAAGTTTTGAAAGCCTTAGGATTGTTTTTAAGTAATTATGTAAGGCATACCTTACAGACTGCAAGTAAGTTTCATAGAATCTCAAATGCAGAATTAACATTCATACAAAATTCAGCACACAGCTCTCAAACGGAAGCACAAATGTTTTCTGTGATTTTTTGCTTGAGGTCCACTGTGGTTTGTTTTCTCTATAAACCTCCAAGTGCCTTTCCTACATCACATGCCAGCACCTGCCACTCATTCATGCAGAGAATTTTCTCCAAGATACAACAGTCTAGGTCATTGAATTCAATGACTGCTAATTGCATTCCTATTTTATTCCATTGTACTTTTTAACATCTGTTTTAACAGCATCATGAACCATGAACAGTTGAACATTCCAGCTGTTGCAAGGGTGTTGCTATTCATGTAAGATTGCCTAATATGTTGCTGTTATGTTTTTACCCATTTAGAAGGCTGAGAACAGTCACTGAAGTACACAAGATATAAAACTAGTCTTGTATGTTTACCAAACATTCTTAAAGCATATGTTGCTACACCTCAACTTTCAGACCTTTGTTTTCCAAGTTAGGGCAGAGGTGTGTGCGTGAGTATGTGCTTTAAGGAGATACTACAGTAAGAACACTATTAAAAATGTAAGAGTTGCAACTATACTTAAAGCAAAAAAGTCTACTTTTAATATTCTCCGTCTTGAAAATAGACCTGTAACTGAAATGACAAGAACCTGAAATGGGAAAAGCTTTTAGGCTGCTATTTTGAGCAACCAAAGTGATTACAGAGTAGGTAATACTTTATACATGGATAGAGAGCACTGCCTTGAACCAGTTAGACCAATGATCAAGGGATCACTAGCTACAGTAGGAAGACTTCCCAGCCCAGCTCCTAGATTCTTTAGCTGGAGATGGCAAGGATTGGTCATGTAACATTAAATACCCAGCACAGTGGCTACTAAGCCACTGAATTGTATTGAAAGTAAAAACTGCAAAGATGAGCACTTCAGATTTCTATGCTAGCTTTTCTTCCCAATATATACTGAATTCTTAGCCAGTCTCATGCATCCATTTCATGCAGCCCATATCCTGGAAGGAAGGACTGACCTGCATTCCTGTCTAGCATTAATTTCCCTTTAATCGTAGGAATTCTATGGCTAAAGGTACAGCCTTCCCCAAATGTGCCCTCCAAATGTGCTAGACAACTTTCATCATCCTGGGGAACATGTCATGCACGTTTAACATGCCTTCATATTTGCTTATCGGTCATTGGTAGTGCAAAGGAAGGCAGAGGATGCTGCACAGGAAGGATTGCTCCCAGCAGTGATTCAAGCTTTATATAAATGACATTTTAAAGAAAAATGTTTTATTACTGATTCTCTACATATATAACTCTAAAGCTAGTGACATCGATGAGTGTTGTTATATGGCCTGCTATTGCCATTTATCCACAAAATGTGCACAACTACAATTAGGGAAGAGTTGGACACTGTAATTGACCTGGTTATATGCCACAGTAAGCCACTGTTAATTCACCTGTGGGCCTTATGGACACATGCCAGAAGCCAAACTGATTATGTGAGCAGTGGAAGTGGTGTATCACAGCTTATCATGTTGTGCAAACCCAGATGTCACAGGTTAAGGAACCATGGATAATCCCAGAACCCTGCTACAGCGTGCCTGTGCAAAATGGCAGCCACACCTGTCTCCACACTCTGAGGGTGAATTAAACTGGTGGCTTATTGTGACATGTGACCTGGCCAGTTGAGTCGCCATCACTGAAACCTGATATACTTAGTGGCTTAGTAACTTACTGTAACTCATTCTTGGCAGAGTAAACCATGTCTGAGCCTTTTTGCTGTGTATACAGCCCTTGTAATGAACCAGCAAACAAACCAGGAAGTCTTCTGTTAACTATAGTTTCCCACATTGCCTGAACTAGCAAACTTTAGTAATCACTTTGGAACCATTCAGGCTATTAAAGTAACTTAAAGTCATGGCTTATTATCCTGGCTTGATCTGTTTTGTATGAAACAGAAAACTATAATTAATGGAAGATTTCCAATTGTTCATACAAAGGGGCGAAAAGGCAAAAGGCAAATTCACATACTTCCACTTAAACCAATATATTATACTCTCAATGCAGCTAATGTAATATGAAATTTTGTGCCTACTGTTTTTAAAGTAACCTTTCAACCACATTTTAATTATCTAGTTCTGTTTCTCTTCTAATTTATTTATTCCACTTCTCTCATTTTATTTTTATACCACCTTTTTATTTTCAAAGAACTCTGGGTTGCTTACATAATCTAGCTCCTCAATTTTTATCCTCCCAACAACTCTGGTCCAAAGTTACTCTGTGAGCTTTGTGACCAAGTGGAGATTAGAATTGAGATTTCCTGGATTACAGTCAAAGACTACACTGGAATTCTGGTCCTTAAAATTAATTCTAACAGCCCAATCCAGTATGGCTACCTATAACCCTCTGAACTAGGAGACTAACAGAAAACAATAGAGAACAGAGAACAAGATTGCTTATACGCTTCCTTCACTCCACAAAACACAGTTTGACCACTGTTTTGGGCTATCCGTGTCTTTTACCACAGCTAGCAAGGAGGAGCCAGGGGCTCTGCTAGGCTTCCTTGCAGGAGGGTGGTGCATCACTCCTATTCTCTGTTCGCCTGACACCAGCTCTGGAGTGAGTCTTCCAACTTCAGAGCTTCAGTCAGCACAGAACAACCATGCCAGCTGCAAGGGCAGAGAGTGGGCACTCTGGAGTCCAAACTCCAACCATGAAGTACTTCTCCTACAGACATCTGGATAGCTTCTAGAAACCATGGAATTAGATATGAAAAATGAAGGTACTTTTCCAAGTTGCATTTAATTTATTGCAATTATTTGCTTCCAAGTTCTAATACTTTCCAGTGAATATGACTGATGATTAATAGCAGAAGGAATCCACTCCTTATTTTTTCAGACCAAATTTCCAGCAAGTGAATGTCCAGCAAATTATAAAGTGCATATATTCCATTCAGGTAAGGGCAACAAGGTGTCAGACTTAAAAAAAAATACTAATACAGCAGTTGAGCAAAACACCATCCTGGTCCTTATAGTGCATGTTTCTGTAGCTTTTATGTTAGTCCCACTTAACTTTTTATCATTCAAATTATTCATTCCACAAATACTTATTAAATATTAATATTCAACATTAAACACGTATTAAAATATATTTTTAAAAGTCAACATGGATATTTCTGAAAACTTGGTGCTTGTATTGTTGCAGTCCAATAGATGGTTTTAACATCCAGTGTTCATTATCCTTTGGATCCAGGCTTCAGGCTTGCAAAAGCTTTAGAGTTCTTAAGGGAATATGAAATTTCATTGAGAAAAGAGGTAAAATGAGAGTCTCTCTCAGACTTCTTGGATTCAAAAATAACTACAATGGTAAAATGAGGTTCAGGACGAGTCAAAAAGTATGTGCTTTGAACTTTGTCATCATAGAAATGGACCACTTTTTCCAAACTGTTGAGGTCCGAAGCTCTGTCGGTCATAATCATGATGACATTGGGCCAATGCATCACAGGTCTGTCATTGGGCAAAGATACCACTGCTGGGTACTGGTCTACACCCTTTGGGGCCTCTCTGTAGGAATGGGGGTGATGATAACCATGCCCCTGAAAGCTCTCTGACCCACGGTTATCAAAGATTAAAGACACGTTAACAGCATCATATTTCCTGATGAAGCTGGAAATTTTCCCAAAATAATCAGGATTGGCTTTTGCAGTCAAAGTTTTCATTTCCGATGGCGTTGTTTGTCGACTAAGTGCCTCATGAAAATAAAAGCTAAATTTGGCAAGGAGGATATTTTTGAGTTTCATCAGCCATAGGAAGAGGTGTGGAGGTTGAACAGCTTTCTGAGATTGACCGCCAAACAGGTGTTTCTTAGTTTCTCGTTGCTTCTCAAAAATCTGTCCCCATGTCTGCAGTTTTGTGTGAGCGCTGTGCAAATGGACCAAAGATGGGAGGAACTTCCACTCAGAGATCTGTGCCTGAGCCTTCAAAAGATGGGTAAGCACATCCGCCTCTAACTGGAAACTGCTTTCAAGAGGACTAAGGATTGGATGATGAAATCTAGAACACAAAGCACATTTTGAGAAGCATGAGACATTTTACAGGAAGAAACCTATCCTCTCCATCAGCTGTGGATCTAGGAAGTACTGAGTTCTGGAATTTTGGGCAGAAGGTAGGTCAGAATCTCCTAGTAAATTGACAGTGATTTCTGATGCTCAAATGAATAATGGCAACACCTAAAATGCCATTTCCTTTCAAAAAAAGAGGATCCTTGTGGAGAAACCAAGAGTGGATTTTGTATGAAAGGACCTATGAGTTTGGTTCTGGTACTCATCATAAATTCCTGAGCCATGCATGTATCCTTATGTTCGCTATTTTGCACCTGGTGCACCTAAGAGTTTTAGTAAAAAACAAGATCTTATAAGCCTATAGCCTGCCCTTGCCTGAAGTCTGAGCCATGCCTGTGGGTAAACAGCAACCAATGTTCTTTCAATACCACCTACTGAATCCCTAGTTCTAAGAATAGACAATCATATATCTGCAAAAACTGGAAGACTTATAGAAAGCACAATTAATTAAATTATATGAAATCACTTTATGACAAAGTAGGGGTTTTTTTTTTGGCAGTCCTCCACTCACAAACCCAGATTGAAAAACAGAAGGGATTAAAAACTTTTATCAACAAGTCAAGCATTCTCTTTTGCCCCATCCATAAAGGCAGTAACCTCAATGATGGTCAATATCTTTACTATACTCAAGGGCACATCTGCTCAATAGTGTAACATCTGCTCTGCATGCAAATGACTCCAGTGTAATCCTTGGCATCTCCTTGACAAGGAAAGACACCCATCTGAAACCCAGAAGAATGCTGCCAATCAGTGCAGACAATACTGAGTTAGATGGACCATGATCTGAACAGCAGTAAGGCAACATTCGATATGTCTGTAATCTAGGAAACAACTGAGCTTATTTTTCAGGTCTAGTTTTGCCCTTTAACAGTCAAAAGCAACATCTTCCTGTGGAATCCTTCAACCCTTTTTCCAAGTCAGAAGATGCTCTTGAGAGGAAGGAAAGCAGCAGTGAAAACACCCAGTTCTTTCATTGCCTTTGCCATAAAGAAAGTAAGGTGATGTGTTTCTAACAAACTGCTATGCTTTATGTATCCATCTCAGTACAGGACAAGGCATTTAAGCAGTGATAGAGACGGGCACATTTTTTGGCTGCACAACAATGCTATTTAAAAGTACATCCCATTATTTTTCTACACAGAAATGTAATGGGAGGCATCCATTCAAATAAGAGAAAATAAAATACCTCACTGAGGTAGGAACACTGTAGACTAACACTGATGGCCTTCATAGCCCCTTTCAACTCTCCTGTTCTATGATATGAAAGAGCAGATTTTGCTCCTTAACTCTGAGTAACCTGGACTCAGCACAAACTGAGCTATCCACATAATAAACTAGTACTATGAATGAATTATCTTTCCAAAATTGAATGAAGACTTTTTGATCTAGATGTGGGCATTTCTATTAGGAATAAATTGGGTCTACTATAAACTGCTTTTGCAGTTCCTAGTTCGCCAGAAAGATCAGATGTAATAATCAAAATAGGTGGTTTTAGAGAAAGAAAATATTCTAAGTGGATTATGCCATCTTTTATGAATCATATTTTTACTTTATGTATCATATTAAGGATGTTATTTTCTTGCCTTCCTACATGCTTTGATTTGTTAAATTACTTTAACAACAAAAAATAGATATTCAAATTTAAAGGAAATGACTACAAAATGAGCTGAGAACATCTGGGCAAGGATAATTTGCATCACCAACATATCAGGACAGAGTACAGAAAAACAGAGTTGAGGCTGACCTGTTTTTGCAATACCCTGGAAGGGCATAATAATGACAACTGCATTTGTTTCTGTACATGAAGTTCTAGGTACAAAACATTTCAATGTGTGTCCTTTCCTTCATGAAGAATCTGTGTCTAAAGAAGTCTATTGACATGTTTAGCCATGACCTCTAATTAATTTGTTATAGCTAACTCAATCAAAATCTGAAGCCGAGGAAAGCTCAAATGAGAAAGCAATTTCATAAAAAGCAGTTTTCAGAATAATATTTAAAGCAACCAACTGAGTCATAGATGGTTTGAATCTGTACAGTTTTGAAAGATAATATACTATGTTTCAAAAACAGTTATTTCCACACTGTCATTTTCCTTGAAAAATAATTGACAGAACAGTAAAACTGACCCAAGCTGCAGGTAAAACTGCTCAACATAGAAACTGCCCAGCACTGACAAAGTACTATGCTGATCCCAGCAATTTGTTGTTTATTTTGACTGTAACAGACCTACTCAAATACACTGTTGTGCTTTTTTTTTTTTTAAAGTATCACTCCTTACTATAAGTGTATCTGTTAAAGAAAAGAAACAGACCAAGTTTTTTGGTCACAGCAATATCTATGACAGTCTATTCATTTCTATATCCTAAGACTATATATATATATATAGTGACAGATGTATTGTATTATTATGGTGCATGATAAAAACAAAGGTTGAACATGCCTTCTTTGCATGCTAGTAACAAGTACTTATTTTTCATATATTTACAGAGGAATCTGTATGCCATTCAATGTTGTACTAACCCAAAAATTGTGATTATCTTTTCAATTTAAGGCAATACACATCAATTTGGCTGGCATTCTCATTCTTTTTTTAAAAAACCAAAGGGACAGAAGAAGTGATTATGAGAGCACCGATGCACTTGTCAAACAGAATACGGAATGCTATCATATTCAGGTTTCAACATCTGGTCATAGAAAACACACAAGTAAATTGCTCAAACTTTGCTGACAATGTTCAGACATGTTATGACATGTCCACGAGTATGTAAACTAAAACCTTTTAACATATTGAACCAGAACTGTGCCTACTGCTCTGCCAAGTATCATATTTAGGTATTTAATAATCCTGGGTATAAAAAAGGCAACCATAATAAAGTATACAAACTGACCTTGAGCTATATTTTTTTAGGATGGATTCTAAGATGTTTACTAGTTCCTCAGAATTGATGAACTTTTGGCTACTGAGGCTATACATCTTTTCATAGAAGTCAGCAATTTCCATCCGCGCCTGAACAAAAAAACAGAGTTGTTCAGACAGGTGAGAAAGCAGTTCTTCTAAATGAGGGGCTGTTCCTCCCACAGCATTCCGACCTGTTGCCACCACCTTTTTCAGTTCATTGTGCAGAGATGTGTATATAGTTCTTATAGAGTCCTTTCGGCTGAAGAATGACTGACCACCTATTTTTTAAAAGAAAAATATATATTACTTAAAGCAATGGATGGAAAACATGTAGGGTAAACATAATGCAAAACTATTAATCCAAACTCTATTTAGTTCACCATAAATTACATATTCAGCAGCACATTGAAGAGCAGATATCACTTTTTCATAATAGCCCTTTACATTAATCAATTAACTTATACTTGTTCTTATACATCAAGAGCCTTTTTCTACATTGCCCCACTGTTTGTTTTGTTTAGTCACAACGTCATGTCTAACCCTTCTTCACTACCCATTCCTGATATTCAAAGAGGTTGCAAGACTAAGTTTAAGCTTTGCCAGTAAGAACTTCTGCAACCCTGAAGGAACCTCATCCTCAGCGATTTCAGACAACTATGCTGCTACAAAAGTTAACTCAAATTGCTATTAATAACACTAGACTCTCAAATGTGCTTTTTGACCATGGAAAACATGAAACCCAACTAAAATGTAAACTGTACAGTCATGCATATAGCATCGTTCTGACTTTGGATTTTGAGATAAAGGGAAGAGCCATATATGTTCAAAGATCTTATTAGTCCATAAAAGCATACAAACAAGAACATTTTAAATTATTTAAAATCAGGAAAGCCTAAGTACATATTTCCCCAACAGCCACATCATCACACCTCAAGGGATTAGCAAAAACCATTAAGGGGAAGCAGCGGAGCTAAGCAGTCAGATGTGAGGAACACAGTGGACGCAGGTAGTTTAAATATGCAGTAATTCCTATTTCTAAACACCTGTTGTTTTAGATATAAATGCAAATAAAGAATGTTGCCTTCTGTATTTTTAACTGCCTCACCTCATCTTCTGCCTTGCCTGTTTTATTCTTCCCTCTACCGCATTATTCTTCCACTCTCTCTCATTCTTTTACACTGTATCCCAGACAGTGCACATCTTTAACCTCTCCTTCCAGTTCCTCCCTCATCTTGTCTCATGCCTTTTTTGACTGTGAACATTAAGGCAGGGAATTATGTTTCTTATTTTTGTACAGTACTTAGTACATATTAGGCAATTTATCATGAATTAGGCAATGAATCATGATGATGATGATGAAACTCTATGCTGCAATCATCTTCTGATTGCCAAAATAAGAAAAGTTCAACACATTAGTGATACTAACACATTAGTCAGACTTCCAGTGTCGCTCTACACATAATGCTATTAAAATAACAGTAAAGATTTAAATAAAAACTGAACTAGAGCTACATACAAGCTGCTGACTAACAGAGTATTTGCTGTCTTTCCATCACATGCTACTCATTATGGTATACAACCCTTTCTTAGCTTATTTGCTGTATCATACTCAATACTGCCTTCAAACAACCAAAGTGGATGTTGCTTGTTAGCTTCCTCTAGAGTAAGAGTGGGCAACAAAGAGGCTGAGCATGATACTGTTGATGAATTTTCATTAAGGCTAGCTCAAAATAAATTCTTTAGGTATTGTATTAGAAAAGAAGGGTGGAGTAATTCATCACTCTTGCTCTGTTTGCATGAGTTCATTTTCATGGGATAGATGCAGGAATTGTAAGATTATTTGAACACCTGAAAGAATGACCTGCCTTTGTGATCAACAATGCCATCATACAGTGACTTTTACATATAGCACGCATTCCCTGTCAGCAAACGTTTCTCTTAACTATGCCTCGGGGGTTTTTTCCCCCTAAAGAAGTGACGGAGAAATTTCTACTGAATTCTAAAATTGTGATGCCCCTCCTAAAACCTCGATCTCAAATGTGCGGGGAGGGCGAGAAGCCAGAGAGAAGAGAAATACGGGAGCAGGCACTCTACATATTAGCAGAAACCCACAGCTTATCCTACTGGAGTACAGAGCCTAGTGGGGGCAAAAAAGCAGCATGGGCCTAAGCACACTGGCTGCCGGCAGGCTTAGGACAGGCATTCGCTACGAGTTTTACTTCTCAAAAAAGAGCTCTTCCTAGTACCCGTGCTTGGCCCGGCAGTGCTGGCGAGGAAAAGCGCGCGCGGGCCAGAAATGGGCAACTCATCGCTCTCCTGATGCAGCTGGACTGCACTGTCCATCCTTCTTCACCAAAGACCATACTTGCTAGGAACGATGGAAGCTGCAGTCCAGCGACATATGGCACGCCTCGAATCTGGAGTGGGGCTGCTCGGGACTCGGGGCTTCAGAGGCAAGAGCCCGTTGCTCTGGCAGAAGCCCCAAAGCAGCATCCAGAGGAGGTGGGAGCGGAGCGGGAGAAGCGAAGGGAGAGAAGGAAGGAGGACGATGGTCGAGTATGAGCGGTGGGGGAGTACCTAGTTTCTGGCCCAGGAAGGTCATGCTATGGTAGGCCTTCTCGGCCGCGGCCAGGTGGGCCAGACCCGCCAGCAGCGAGAGCCAGCTGGCTCCGGCGCTCTTGTTGGCTTCGCGCTCCTTCTCCACATTGTCCTTGGCCTTGTCGTACGAAAAGATGCCCAAGTGGGAGAAGAAGGTCTCCAGCACCGCCTGCTCCACCGGCACCGGCGCGCCCAGAGGGATCGATTCGCCCATTCGCCCGCCGCCACCGCGACGCGCTCGGCAGCAGCGCTCAGCCACTTCTTCCACACACCAGCGCGGGCGCGGAGGCAAGCGCGCACGGCCGTCACGTGACGGGGGTGTGGGGGCGCGAGCAGGCCACAACAATCTCAAGCCCCGCCCCTTCCTGGGGAGCGGCGCGGCGACGTCACGTGGCTCCTGAAGGCGCGTCCGCGGGAACTGCGGGCTTACAAGCGGGTGCGTGCAGGCTCTCGCGTAAGGCGAGGGACGGGTGGCTTTCCTTTCGTTACTTCCAGTAAAATGCAGTGGGGTCGGAACAGCCTGGACCTTCCCTAGACTGGTTTCCCCACCCTGCCAAAGATGCTTTGGGCTGCAATTCCCAGAACCACCAGCTGCTGGGAAATGAAAAGCCTAAGAAAAAGATCGGACACGAAAACTAAGGGCTGCACTCCTTTTTCTTGGAGAAGCCCCGGTGAATTAAGTGGGGCTTACTTCTAAGCAGTCATCTATAGTAATCTATTATTAGGGACATACAGATTATCGGCAGTCATCTTTCCTTTAATGAAAAAATTGACTTGAAATTCCCCATCTCCAATATATAAATCTTTATTACCTAATTACTGGAGGGTCTTTAAAGGTTTCTCCTCCCGGGTTCCACCTGAGAAACATTAACGAATCGACCTTTTCAGGTAACCTGATGCAACCAACAAGGAATAGGACTTACAATAGGAGATTGTAGAGCTGCTTTGAAATCCACTTGTGTAACTCACCCGTGCATATAATATTTACATAGTTCCCAATCAATTTAAGCACCGTTCATGATGTATTGATAGAATTGATCAGGGATAACCCATCATAGGACTCAGTCCCAGGATGTTATTCAGAGGGCATAGATATGTATTCATTGCCCAGGCTTAAATAAACTCACAAGGGTAAGGCTGTTAATTGTCAACCTTCCCCCTTCAGCTTAAGTTAGCTTGCCCAGAACCTTCCAAATTATAGTCAGCCTTGTAAAAAGGTGCATGAAAGTGCAGTTTTTACAAGGACCAGCAGACTTAACTACCTTTGTATACTTCTGAATTTGACAATTATTTTAAGCCACAGTTGAGAAATATATGCTTCTTTCCCCAGGTATTTCCTGGACTACAAATCCAATCAGTTTCAGCCAACATAGCCAATAGTTAAGGCAACACTTGTTGGATCAGCCTCTGGAGAATGTTATGGCCATAACCTGTCTCACCTTACATGGGAATTAGCATGTAATGCAGCACAGAAGTTTCCAGTCCAACCTGCTAATCTTTAATGTGCCGAAAATATTTGTGTATGGAATAGCATTCCAGACTGCCCCCTCCCAATCATCACAGGAAGAGCTATGGTGGATTGAACTAAGAGTCCACCTGGTCCAGCACTCCCATCAGCAGGGACAAACGGGATCCCTCAAGCAGGATGGGTGCAAGACTTCTTCCTACCCAAGCTCCTTAGCAACTGGTATAATGTAGGCATGTTACCTCCTGAGGAAATAGCACATAGCCAACAAGGCTAGTAGCAATTGATGCCCCCCTCCTCTGTCAATCTATTCAATCCACTTTTAAAGCCATCCAAATTCGTGGCCATCACTAATTCATGTGACAGCAATGCATTCTATAGTTCAGCTATACGTTGTGTGAAGTTCTTCCTCTTGTCTGTCCCAAACTTTTTTCCAGTCAACTTCAACCATGAGTTCAATTGTAATGTGAGAAGAAAAATGTCTCCCCTTAGTCACCTTTAATCTAAACGGAACAGTCCCAGTTGTTGAAGCTGCTCCTTATGGAGACTTGTTTTAGGCCTGATTTTTGTTGCCCTTCTCTGTACTTTTTCCAGCTCAATGACCTCATTCAGGTTAACCCAGTATTTTAAGTAGGCTCATACCAACTTATTAAATATTTTGATAAGAAGGCCTGCAATTTCATGTTTGAGTTCCTAAGAGAATGCTAGGATGGATAGTATCCAGACCAGGTGATTCACTGCCTTTCAGTTTGTTGGTAAGGTTAAGAACTTCCTTTTTTGTCACTACCTCCATGAGTCCCTCAGACTCCCAGAATACGTAAGTGTGGCTATCTACTCTGTATCCTCTGACATTCATTCAGCTTCTCTGCAAAAGTATCGCCCCCTTAGTGCTCCTTTAAATCCATTATACAGTATTCCGCTTTCCATGCAGTCCACATGCCCATTACAAACCCAGTTATCTGTTTCTAATAATCAAATCTGCCACCAGGAGCCTTCCTCCCTACTGGTTATCATCAGTGCAAGAGCATATAAACTTGCTTTCCAATCCCTAAGGGATCGTTTTCCTCTTCTTCAGAATGACAACCATCTTTCCTGAGACCCCCCCTTCTCCATAACAAGATCAGCTGTCACCAGGAGTTGGGACCCTATGAATTGGCCAAGGGTCTTCGCATTCAGCCTGTTTACCTGTTTTCTCCAAGTCAGCAGCCTTAACTTCAAGGGAACACACAAGTTCCCTGAGAATCAGGAGCTCCTTACATGGCAGATAGTCATACACGCGGCACAGTACATTGGGTAACAGCCAGGACCTCAGGCTTGCCCCTGGCATGTACAGCTTGCTGTCGCTCCTGGATACCACTTGTTGTGGAACTCAAATTAGGTTCTGCACCAGCACTGCTTTGGTCTGCCCTCTCTGCAGGCCTGGAAAGCTGCCGCCTCTGCTGGGCCCATGGCTGATGTTCTGGCAGATGGACAGAAAGCAGCTGCCCTGGTTCTCCCTCAGATCCCAGTAGTACTTGCAGTTTTTGTGCACCAGTACTATCCTGGTACACTCTTGCGATTATACCCCCTTCTGCAGTTTGTAAGAACTAGGGTCTGATCTAGCTTGAAGAGGATATTTTTCAGCTGTGGGGCACTACAGAAATGAAGTGATGGTAGTACTGATATTTATACACCTGGTCATTCCCTTTGTTGGTGATTGTGTGAGATTTCTTCCCATATCACCTCTGCAAAAAGTTGTACATACAAAAGAGTTGCGTGTTGGTCCAAACTTTTCCATGTGGTTTTTCTGATCCTCTGAGAAATTTAGATAACCCAAAATAGTATGGTCAGTGGGTTTAAGAAAAAGCTGAAAAGTGATATAAAATGTTACTCAAATACAAATTGGATGGACCCTTCCAAGACTACAGATTCATACTATGAAACTGAGATTGACAATACATTTGCCTTAGAAGCATGCCTGCTAGATCAAGGCTTGCCTCCAACTGTGTCTGTGTTCAAATTTGTTATGAGCTGCCCTGACAGAGCTTTTGCACTCAGTGTTGAAATGAATGAGTCAAGGTGCTAAAGCTTGAGTTCCACTGAAATCCTCCAGGTCTCTCTGCCTACTCCTCCCAGAGAGATGCACAGCAGTTAAAGCTAGAACTGGGAACAAGCAGAGGGAGTGCAGCAGGAAGTGATAATTCCACCATAACATTTTATTTGCCAGGTTAGTATAATTACATTTCTATTTATCAAAAACCATCTGATGTTCAAGAAGAATTTCACCGAAACCCAGAACACATGAAATAAGTCTGCATTTAGAAGAATGTGTTTGGTCTCTTGGTGGTGAAGCGTGGCTTATGCTGGCGACGTAAAACTCTGTGTGGCAGAGGGAACTTAATTTTGGAATCCTGTAGAAAAAAACAGGCACAAGTACATCTATTATTATAGGCTAACTTAAAATAAATTGCAGATTCTATGTTTTTAGTAATTATTCAGATCACTTTATAAGAACAATAGTTATTAAAAACAGCCTCATTAATATCAACAATGATGATACACCTTTCTAACCTCCTCTCCCCCATGCACAAAGGTCTGAAAGTGGCTAAATGCCATTAATGCAAAATAATCATGTGTCCTCCGTTAATATACAGTGCATTTTAGGCTCCATATAATCTTCCTAATAGAACTACAAAAATATTTAAAACTTTACTGAATTGTAACTTTTAAAATATGCTTCATTTTATTTTCAAGTGATTCTCAAGATAAGATGTGCCATTCATTCATGTGCACTATTACATTAGAGTTACTATGGTTTAAAATAGTATCCATCGTACTACATGGAATACTGAACAGCTTAGGGATAAAAGCACTCTTTCTGCTGCACTAATATTTACATTACAGGTCTTTTTCAGTACATGCGAGGAGAATCATGAAAAATAAAACATGCAAGCATTAGAAACAGCAAGTTTTCAAATGAACATTGAAAATTAAAATAAGCTATGTATGATATATGTATGGTATGTTGAAACCAAGTAAAATAATTCTGCAGTTTTGAAATGAGGTATTTGAGCTGTACATTTTTACAGTAATGAATATTTTATATTATCGAAATAAATTTGGTAGTTTTTCACTTCCTCAAAATAAAAAGTAATATCCAAAATATTAAATAATAGAGGTACTTCAGGGAACTTGAAGATTTATCCTGTATTAAGAGGTCAACTCCTTATCTACTAAAATTTATATTTACTGTCATCGGTGACATTAAGATATCTTCAACTTAAAAAAGCTAAGTAAGCTTGTGTTTAGGTTTGCTCTACTTACATGGAATTGCTTGACTGCTGGTCTGCGACACTTGCTAGCAGCAATCTCTTCAACCTTCATGATCTGAATTGAATGAGCACGGGCCCTATGACGGGCTCCCATATCACGATCTGCAACATGCCAGAACATTATGTACTACTTCAATGAAAGGAAGCAGGACAATATTGTATCACAGTATTTCTATTTATTCATTGTATTTTTAGCCCTCCCCATTTGCCACAGAGAGGGGTTTACAGACAATCAATGGACAGACACAGCAATCTTTAGGGAACTGCCTGTAGGGCCTTCAATTTCACTTTCAAAAACACTTCAGCTCTTGAAAGGCGACAAGGTACATTTGCTCTCTGCACACATGACAAGAACATTTTATTATGAACAATGCTCTTTGGGTTTGCATGCAGTTTTAATTTTCATTGATGTTCTAGAAAATGTGCAAGCAGGTGATACTAAATGGCACCCAAAATAGTAAGCCTATGAAAAATACCATCATCAAACCTATCTTCAAGCATTTCTAAGTAGCATCCAAGAACATTTGTATAGGTGCATTAGCAGAGTTTGTGGTATAATGAACTTTGTAGTTCTTTTGGAACCTGGTATGCAGGACAGCACAATGGTAGTGCAGTACATCCTACAATTCGGGTTTCGTCAAAATTAAGCACACAGTATGCCAATTTACCTACACTTGTCCACGACCAGCATATGTTCCTATTGAACTGCAATTTTCTGGCAAGACGTTATTAAGTGGAATTTGTGCTTAATACTATGTTCCTAGGTACCTTTCATCATAGCTAAGCACAGCATTTTAGAGGTTTAACAAATATAGGGCTGATTATTATTTAATACAGAGATATCACTTGTTCTTGCTAAATCTATGTATAGAAATAATTGGAGAGTTACAGTTATATAATATTCAGCCTGGAACTTATTCTGCAAACATTTGAGTCATACTTGGCTTTACTGAACCAGACCACACCACTAAGGATACCCTCCCCATGTTTTCATTAGCCACAGTCAGCATAGCCAATGATCAGATATGCTGGGAGCTGTAGTTCAAAACTCCGGAAAATCAAGAAGCTGGGGGAAATGAAGTAAGTTTTGCTTCATTTAACTTTTTTAACTCTCTTTGAAAAGACTGTTTTGCCCGACGAGGAGGAAAAAGCTATCCTTTTAAAATGATTAACACTAGTTCTAGACACCCAGAAAGGCCACCAAGACCAGTCAGAATATCCAAGGCTGTGATCAGGACACAAAATGTAAAATGTACATGATTTAAAATGTACATGAACAAAATATTTACAGGAAACATCTCCAATTTCACACATGAACATATTTCAATAATTAAATTTAGAACTTCCAATACTTCTTTTTCCTAAACAAAATACATTTTGCATATTTTAATTGATCACTTATTTACAATATATTAAGCAGCAACTTAACTACTATGAGGCTTTTTAAAACTCACCATTCACATGAAATGAAAAGATTGACAATAAGCATACAATTCTAAGTGAAACATGATCATCATTTTTGAAAGAGAAATAAGTGCTGCAGCTGACTGCAATGGACAATGATTAATAAAAAGTTTGCCAAATTGATGACAAGTTTATTTAAAACTGTGCCGTACAAACAATAATGACAAAGCCACTATTTTTTCAAGGTATTTTTTCCTTATGGTTGCCTAGTGGTATAAAAAGGACACCCAACACTCCAAATGGTCTCTACTTACAGCACTGTGTAACAGCTCCTGCAGTGGTCAAATCCCTGTACTCCCTGTACATGTTGTGAGTTCCACTACGAGAATCATAGCGCAGCCAGATACCAAAGTTTTTCACCCTCAGTGGAGACTTCTCAAAAACCTACAGGTACCATATTGTCAGTGTCAGAATGATGAGTTATGAACCATCAGTGTTTTATGTAATATGATCAACAATAAATTAATCAGAATTCTTTTTTTAACAATGCATACCAAGGTGTATTTCCCCATCTCTTCCCCACACTCAACTCTCAAAGGCACAGGATATACCTTGTTAGGATCTTCTCACTATACTAGTTAAAGTATTAAGTTGTTTCTTCTTTTCTACAGTCAAAGAGACTAGACATTCATAGAAATATTACAGTCTTATACAGCAATCCAACATGGGCCATGCAGGGCAGGGAAAAAACAGAAGTGAAACAGTGGATCATCTGCTGCTTTCCAAGCCCCTCTTGGAGAAAGTGAGGAAGTTTCCCCATACCTAACATTATCTCCATGGTTGTGTCCATTAGTCTCCCTCCATCCACCCTGCATTTATTCCAGTACGTAAGGAATAATGTATGTCAGTCCCAGAATGATATATATATCTATGTGTGTGTGTATGTATGGGCGGGTGGGGGTGGCGGCCCTGGGCTCTCTCTACTGAACAATGAGTTTCTATTAATTTATCACAGTTCATAATCTACTTGTTCTGGAAGCCATTGTTGTTGACTAACCTTACCCCAAAGTGTGTTTATGTCGAACAGATTAGGAAAGCCTGCTTTAGACTGTTCTTTAGAAATATCTGTCTTTTCTGTATCTCTTCCAAACCCACACAAAGTACCCAAACATTAAGACAGTGCATCCAGCTAAATCCAGAGATTATATACTTAAGAGTCATCAAATGGCCCAAAGGTATAGTGCTGATAAGCACAGGCATTACTTTTAAGTGATTTCTTAAATAAAAGCATTTTACCAACTTTATGAACAGCAGCATAAGTTTCACACAAACATGTTATCTACAAATTTTAACACTTTGTCAGAGCCAACAATTTTGGAAAATTGGAGTTGGACATTCTTAATGTTCCAGAGCCTTGGTCCAAAATATATACTGTCCAGGTAACTGCAAATACAAGCATTCAATCAATCGCTTCAACTATAAAATAAATAACACTGTTTTCAGTATTCAATAATGTTCCCATTATTATACCTGTCCACAGTATACAATTTCTCCAGAAGATTTCTTCATCTTCTTCAGCTGAGAAACAAAGTACCAAAAGCGGGACTTTGCAACAACATGATTAGGAGCAAAGATGCGCATACGGTACAAAGATGGTGTTGGACATTTAGGAGTGGGAAGGCATCTCCCAACAACTTTGTACTCCCGCAGCTGTGAGAGAAAAAGAGAGAGCACATGCATGAGAACATCAACTGTACTTTTCTGAGTCATAATTATTTTATTTGTAAGATGATGGTTACAAAATCGCTTTATCTACTCAAGTCAGGGGTAGAAATCTGATGCCTTCCAAATATTTTAGATTACAACTTCCAGAATCCATGACCACAGCCTTCCTGATCAGAGCTTATGGCAGTTGCTTCCAATACAGCTGAAAGCATCAGCATTGTAGACTTTTTTCGATTAAACTTGTGTAAGAGTGAACCCTGAGTTACTCACTGAAGAAACCAAACTGATCTCCTAACCTATGTTGCTTTCTATACTCAAGCCTCTAAGAGCAAGTTAACACTAGAGAATTAGCATCATCATTAACACTGCTGGTAGTGTTTCTTTCAGGTTCGCATCTCACCTTAATCATAAACTCATTTACTAGGCAGGGCTTAGGCAAACCACCACAACAACACAATCTCTCTAAACCTCCCCAAACTTTCACTGACGCGTAACACTACTAGTTTATCTTAATCACAAGTATTATATTACATGAAGACACAACTGAGGGTTTTAAAAAAAACTTTAAACGCATTTCGTGGTCTTCCAAATGCTTTGGCTAGTAATTTCCATCAGATCCGACCAGCATAGTGAGTGGTGAGGGGCATCGACAGATTTCTCACCCTTGCTTTACTAGAGTATACTTCAACAGCCACTGCCTGCCTACTCGCAGCATCCCTGAAAACTACCTTGGAGAACGAAAATAATTATTACGGTGCAAGGGAACGAAAGGTGAGCAGACAGGCGTGTTCAGAACCGAAGGCCGCATTTTCTTCTCCCCTTGCTCTTTCCATACGAAAAGAGGGAGCAGCTTAAAAGCGGAGACGAAGCACCAGATTTCGCACCAACGCGCCGGCTCCACGCTGCGAGGAGCTAGAGCGGCACTGGCGGCCATATTGGGCTGTCGCTCGTGGCAGAGAAGGCGGTTGCCGGAGGGGATCTCCTCAGAGGCGACCCTGCCCGCACCCCGCCCGTACTGTGTCCCTTCCCCTCCTTCACGCGATTAGACGCTCGCTCGCCCTCCTTCGCGCTAGACTCCCGCGTGCCACGCGCGCAGCGCTTACGGTGCCCGACGCCTTCATGGTGCTGCCTCTTTCGCGGCCACCCAGAAAAGGAAGGCCCGCATGCGCGGCGCTCTGAGCTCGCAAGTTCCGCGGTCCAGGTACCGCCTTGACGGAAAGGAGCTATCGCCCATTGGTTTGAAGGAAACATTCCGAATTGGGTATAAAGAACGTCCGTCCGTAAATCCTCCATTTCTATTGGTTGTCCCCTTTTGTGGGCCGGGCTAAAAGCGAGGGCTAGTGCGTGATTTGCGTCGCGGCGGTAACCATACGAGACTAGCGTAGTTTTTCATATAGTTTGTCTTGAACGGGCACGCAAGATGCTATAGCTACTCAATGATAAGCCTAACGTAAGCCAAAATGTGTTGCACTCTGGGAAAAAAATTCAGATTCATGCGTAGTATGTTCGTTTGTTGTAACCAATCACAACTCCACTACATATGCAAGTTTTCTAATTCAGCTACTCTGATGAAGAGTTCTGGAGAATCCGAAAGACTACCCATTTTTTGCAATTTTGGTTGCTTAGAATAAAAACAGTTATGCACAGTATTCGGATTTTTTAAGGATTTAATTATCTGGTGCTTGCCTCTGTTACTACAGAATGCATGAAGTTATGTATGGGTCTATTATTTTAGCAGGGAATCCTCTAGGAACCTATCTTTTATGAAAGAAATAAAACTGTTATGTTGGGCTTATCCTCTCAAGAACTTTTTGATGTGGGTCACACTAGACAAATGTATTTGGACCATATCTTCTTCAGTGGTCTAATAATTCTAATTTGTACATAATACATGTAAAACAATATTGTGACTTTCATCCTAGTTTGTCAAGTATAATAGTATGACACTACGGTATCTGTGGTATCTCTCTTGAAAAACAATAAAACATACATATGGAAAAACTGTCAGACCGATTAATAATAAACTATTGGAAGCTTTACGTAGTCATGGACCTAAATTCCAAAGCACACCATCAATGACATAAATGGCATTTTTAAAAAATATATAAATATTACCCATTTGCAGTTAAAGAATAGATGCCAAAGTTTTCTTGTGTTAAATATGATTGATGTTCATGTGTTTGTATAATTTCTAATCTTGCATCTTTCAACTTATTATAATATTGCTTAAAGCCCGGAACCGGTTCACTAGATAGTTTTACCGTTTTGTTGTATGGTTTGATTTTCTTTTTAAAAAAATACAAATAAAACAAAAAAGCTCAACAAAACTGCCAGCAGCCCATTTATTACATCTTGCATTGTTTCATTGTAGGGTTTTCATGGTAAGAAATATTCAGAAGTGCCTTTTTCTGTGCACTAACCAGAATTAGTTTGAACATCACTGCTATTTTTTCCTGAAGGATCCATCAACAGTGTTGCCTTCAACTATTGCTGCTTCCCTTCAGATGTTTCTCTGCCCTCCTCCCCATTAAGCATATCCATTCTTTTCTGTTGATGTGTCTTTTACTCCTTAAAGAGGGTTGCATCTTAGCTTGAAATCTTTGATCACTTCACCTTGCATTATCCTGCTAGGAAACCAGACTAGCAAGAAACAACATAAAGTCAGCAAGTTAAACCTGCAATCCCATGCACAACTGCTTTAGGAGAAAGCTTCATTATGGGTGTGGCCCTCAATCCTACAGAAAACTTAATTTATAAATAAATAATTAAAAAGATTCCAGATACAAGTGCATAGGAGCTGGGTGCCAGACTGCAGATACCAAGCAATTAATGAGATGACACTTACTTCCAAACATTAGTCGAGGGTTACAGCTTTCTACTACAGTCCTAGACAATATACTCTGAAGTGCATCAAATTAATTTCAGTTTATTTTACTGAGGTTTCGATTCAGTAGGACTTGTTGCTAAAATTCATTAAAAGACCACTTCAGAGAAGGACAATAAGGACAGCTGGCTGCATAGCAGGGGTGACCATCATTTGTTAAGGACCAGCTTGACCAGCTTATAATAAGGAGTGACCTAATGTTTAAGTGGTGCTTTTCCAGTGGGAAACTCATTTGCAAGTTGGAATTTGAGGCCAGTGCTCTGCAGAAATGTGTGACTGCAGAAGAAAACATCTGGGAATGTAAACCTGGAAATTGGTAGAGCACAGAAAGGAGTGAAAGTCTAAGCAGATTTGATGACCCTTAAAGAGATGCAAGACAGTAGGAGAAGAGGAAAGGTCAACAGTTGTTGCTTTTGGGAATCTGATACTTGCCTGTGCTACAGGAGTAGCAGCTTGTACTATGTTTTGCTTGTGTGTTGTAAATAAAACTAATATTATAAATATACTGTAATATCCCACTGCACTTTTATGGAAAAAAAAACTTAACCTTATGCTATGACTCCTGAACTTCTCATTGCCTTGGGAAGAAGGAAGTGCTTAACATAACTTTAGCACGGTGGCCTTCATTTATAATGCTTTTAACAGTTTTCCAATATAACATGTTTTTCGAGTAAAATTATAGAGCAAAACCCAATCTACAATACTATGTTGGAATCTGTTTATTGAATGCGTCCGGTTACTACAATTCCCAGCGTTCCCCTAGGGAAGCCATGAACCTCATATAAAAATACATGCAATGTTGGCATGCTCAAAGCATCTGACACGCGGTCGAGGGGAAGCAATGGAAATAAAAAGGTTTAAGAGGAAAACTGCCGTTTACATGACATGCAGCTTTTGCCAACGTATTCACTCATCCCATCTAAAGTATCGGGTTATTTGTGAGGACTATTCCCTATCCGGAGAAGACCTTTAAAAAATTCGGAAAAGCTGCGAGGCAACTTCATACCCTCTGTCCTACGTAGCTGCAAAGAGGACTGCAAGTCCCGGCATGCATTGCGCTCCCAACACGCAACGCGCTTCCCTTCTCTGATTGGCGGAAGTGTGGCCAAACCGCGGAGTGAAAAAACTGTTTCCGCTCCCTTGGCTGGCTTTATGTCGGGCTGTTAGCGGGAGGACGCCGTGTCTGTTCGAAGGGCTTGTTGCGAGGTATGATGGGAGCCGTAGTTTGGAGTGTTGTGGCAGTTTCCCGGGCGGAACTGGGGAAAGGGAGGTGGGGAAACTGTGTCTTCTCCCTGTCCCCCGTCCTCGACACGCAGTAGCTTTGTAGCGAATTTCCTGCCGGACCGCGGGCTCCGTAGCAGGGGTGGCCTTGCTGGGCTTGCTCTGCCTGGTCGCCCTGCAGTTGTGGCGGCCTCTCGGGATTGCGCGAGCGCGATGGAATAGCTGGGAAGGTAATGCAGTGGAACCGGAGTGGGCGGATATGCGTGATGGGGCGAAGTGTGGGCTCAAGGGTGGCCGTGATACTTGCGGAGTCGGGAGGCGATGGCCGGGAGGCTGCCCCAGCTGCGATGCAGTGGCGGGGAGAGGGCGCGCTCTGCTCGGCAGGCCCCAGCGGGCAGTGGTGTGGCCGCCTCGTGATCCCATGTGCCGGTGGGCAGGCTCCTCCGGGGCGGATCCCAGTCTTCCCGGGATAAAAGCCCAGGGGCCGCAGGTGAGAATGGACTCGTGCCACAGGGACGTATTCCTGGCCGCCCAGTAATACCCGTGAATGCCAGTGAACAGCCCCACGTTGTCAGTCCGCGTGTATGGAAGAGAGGTAGAAGCCTCACTTTTATAGTGCCTGGTGTGAAGATGAAAGGATGGGGAACTTTTTCAAATTAAGTTCTCTTGAACATGGGCTGGGGCTGGCTAGCATTAAAAAGTGGGCCTAATCTGGACCCTGGCCTGAGAGTTACTACAAGCTTAGTAAGTAGCTTGGAATCAAAGCTACTGTTTGATACCTTTCATTTGCCATCAGTGTATGTACTTGTGTTGCGTAAAGCATATAACATACAGCGTGTTTGGTTCAGGTGACAATGACACATTTCTATTATAGGCCATTCATTCTGTTCATGGTGCTATAGTGCATCAGAGTGAGGTAGCAACTCTATTTTATGCTAATCAAACCTGCTGAAGCCCAGTGATACCAGTAAGCTTAGCTATATCAAACAGCAGAAGAATATAAAAAAAGCCATGTTGAATCAAACCGAAGGACAAGGTAGTCCGGCATTCTGTTCACACAGTGGCCCACCAGACATGTGCACAATAGCATGATAATGCATAGAATCAGGCTGTTCGTGTTTTTAAATACATGGACTAAAATCCTTGTTTACTGTCTGCTGCTGCCTTGTGTGCAAGTTACCAGAGGTAGAGCATCAAGTGGTCTTATGACACCTTACAATTGGCATGTTTAGTGTCATATAGCCTTTAGTGGCTTAGAGTCTATCTCATCAGATGCAGGAAGAGTTACTTTGAATTACAGATAGTTAGATGTCAGCATGTGTTTGGGAGGAATTGTAAACAGGTTAGAGTGAAGTAACATGCAGAAAGTACAAACAGTGACAATCAAAATATTAAGTTTTCCTTTACAAAATGCTTGTTGTTGATAACACAACCATCCTGGCATCAGCTAAACAAATTAACACTATGTAGTGTGATTAGAGGAAAAAATCCTTTCATCCATAGTTAAGATGTAGGAAATTGAATTGAACCTTGTGATGAATTGTGATGTCTTGTTCAAATCTCCCTTTTTTTGCAGCCGCCTTAA
Source organism: Varanus komodoensis (assembly GCF_004798865.1). Lineage (NCBI taxonomy): Eukaryota > Metazoa > Chordata > Lepidosauria > Squamata > Varanidae > Varanus > Varanus komodoensis. The sequence goes on along the minus strand of NW_025335408.1, from coordinate 1,170,504 downwards.
AAGTCAAGTGCTGCAGCCTACTGGGAAGGTGATGTGTTTTTGAATACAGCCATTTCTGGTTTCAGGTTTTTGTCCATTCTTTCGCATGAAGAATGACCTGTTTGTCTTGTACAGAATTAGCTGGCAGATGATGGCATATACAAACATTGGAAGATGAGCAAATGAATGAATGGAACTTGCGAGCAACATTGTTAGGACCTGTAATCATGTTACCATGAATAGATACAGGGAAAGAGTCAGTATCTGGGTTTATTGCAGTGTCTAGTTTCTGTGTTTGTTGCTTGTTGGGGCCTGTTCCTGGTGACCAGATGTTGGGTGGGGGGACCAACAGAGGGGTCTGTGAACAAGTAGCCTTCCTGCAAGCATACAGTCCAGTTTGTTTTGGTGGAAAATTTATTCATTGGTTGTGTAGTTTCTTCTGGTATTTATAAGTAGGGTCTTAAGGTAGGGCCCTGTGAAATGTCACGTTGAAGAGCTGTATCTCAACCTTCTATATGTAGTGCATAGGTCGGGGATGGCATCACGTTGTGCATGACTGAGACTGTGAGGTACGAGCTGTTCAGCCTGGATGTGGCTACAGAAGCACTCTGGGTAAAATAAATAAATAAATAAATAAAACGCTTAATTTAGTATTGCAGCTGTTTACCATGCAGTAGCCTCCAACCTGGGACCCTCTTCAATTCCCATTAGCCACAGCCATCAGTTAGGAGTCTTGCAGTGGTAGTCCAAAACAACTGGAAGGCAGCAGGAAGGGTGCTGTACAGAATGCTAATCCGATGCTTGATTTGTATCTTTTGCTCACAGTATTCTACAGTGGTGGCAGTCTACACAGAGCCTCCCTCCCACACACACACACATGCATGCAAAGCTGCAGCTCGTCAAACATTGCCTACTCCAGTGATCTGTATGCACATGTGATGTTGACTGTCCATGCTGGAGTATCTGAACAGTGATGAATAGTACACTTTCTCACAAAAGCTCAAGCAAGGCAGATGCTCTGCTCAGCCAGCCAAATCCCTTCCCACCTCCTTTACACCCCAAACAAAATGCCACTGAGCCGGGAAGGAGATGTTGGCAGGGTGCGAAAAAGGCACTTGGTTAGAGGTGCTGGTTCCTGCATGTGTCAGCAAAGTTGCTTTCTGTGTGGTGGAAAGCATGGGCCTCCATGCTTTTCTGCACAGGGGAGAGAAATGGGTGCTATGACATCCAAGACATTACAGGAGACTGATCCTTTTATGTCTTCTGGTCTACTAGCTTTGGTCCAGGGGGGAATCTGGTCCTCAGACTAGAACAGCTTGTGCACCCTGGATTTAAATGTTACTCTTATGTGTAGAGAGGCAACCCAATCCATGCCATTGTAAATCTATAATACAAAGTAAATAACTGTGATATGGTGATAAGAACTGTGGTTGACTGGCTATTACTGCAAACAAGAGCTAGATAAAGCTAATATAATCCTGACAAAAGAAGAGATCTACCCAAACCAGTTTGCCTAGAACCTTCCCTATGGCCTAGGGATATGCTTTGGAGAGAAGACACAGGGCCAAGTGGGAGAGAACTTTGGGGGCCTCAGTCAGTCATAGAGAGGGCTATCCAGATAAAGGGAACATGGCACAGAAAGTTAATGGCTGGACTGTATCCAGCCCTCCTCACATCCATGGTGCCCCATCAGCCTGCCATCAGGTATCCAGGTGCCTCTCTTAAATGCAAAATCAATCCAAACACATTCGTCTACGATTTAATAGTGGATGAGGCGGCTAATCTGGCATGTATTATTGATGCCCGGGAGGAAGGAGAACAGGAAGACTTATTCTCCCATTTATGTCCACTGGGGTATAGTATTTATAGTGCACTGTATGCAAATCATACACTTTCTGAAATAAATGTTTATGATAAAAGTCTTTAAAGCCTCATATTCCATACCATGAGTCTCTTTTTTCAAGTTGATAGATGGAGTAAAATTGGACATTACACAAAGTCTTGAATACTGCAGCAATTTTAGTTCAGTTTTTTTCATGCTGAAGAGGTAGAGACCCCTATTTACTATTTCCCAGAATAAGATGGACAGTGACTTGTTTGTTGCAAACACAGGCAACTACTCAGATGACTGTATACCTGGACTTCACCAGATGGCTTATTCAGCTTTCAAATAGGTTTGGTAATTGGAAACAGAAGGTGAAGAAGCTGAATTCTTGCTGCCAAAACAAGACCAGGAGCAGAGTGCAGTAGTGACCATCAGCTCTTAATTTAAAAATCGGAGCCAAGCTAAAAAAGATCCCCAGCAGAAACACATTGCCAAAATGTATAACTTTAAATAACATCCCTGACGAATTTCAGGTTTATATAAAGAACAGATTTGCCTTGCTCAACTTAATTTACTGTGAACCAGAAGAACTATGGGCTGAAACCAGAGACATTATTAGGGAAGATTGCCAAAAGACATTTTCTGTAGCAACAAGAAAGAAAAAGCCTATGTGAATCACAGAAGAAACACCCACAGTTGCAAAGGACAGGTGAAAAGCAAAAGGTGACAGAAATGAGATCTGAATCCTGAATGCAGCTTTTCAGCAACTATCATGTAGAGACAAAAAGAACTGTTACAATGATCAGTGCAAAGAAATAGTGCAAAGAGCAGCTAAAGGAAAAAAAAAATAACAGACCTCTTCCAGTTGTTCCAAGAAATCAAAGGGAAATTGATACCCAGAGTAGGAATGCTAAAAAAGAAAAAGGGAACATACTTCTAACCAGACTAAAATAAAATTAAGGGAAGGGAAGGTGGAAAGAATATACAGAACAGATGAAGGAATGAGAGACTTCTTTGAAGTAGACTCCTGTGAAGAAGAGCCTGCAATATTAGAAATTGAAGTGAAAGCTGCCTGAAAGGACTTGCAAAGAAGAAAGCACCCAAAGTAGATAGGATACAATGGAACTAGTCCAATGAATCAGTCTAAATCCTAACAAAAATATGTCAACTAATATGGAAAACAAAACAATGGTCTACAGACTGGAACATTTACTATATAAATGAAAGAAGATGCAAAAGGGTGCACTAGCTATAGGGCCATTGCCTTAATCTCCCATGCAAGCAAAGTGATGCTCAGAGTGTTGCAACAAAGTGTACTACCCTGCATAGAGCAAGAAATGCCGGTCATCCAACCTGGATTCCAAAAAGGAGGTGGCGCCAGAGATCATGTAACTATACGTTGTCTACTATAGAGGACACAGGAGAATTTTTGAAAAAGATCATTCTGTGCTTTATAGACTACAGCAAAGCCTTTGACTGCGTGGATCATGAGAAGCTATGGATGGTCCTGAAAGAAATAGGTGTGCCTCAGCACTTGAGTGTTCTGATTGGAACCTGTATCCTGGACAAAGAAGCTACAGTTAGAACATAATATGGAGAAATAGAATGGTTTGCCATAGGCAAAGGTGTCAGACAAGAGTGTTTTTTTTATCTGTTCCAGATTATCTGTTCTGTCCACAGAACATATCATAAGGAAAGAAGAATCAGAGAAAGGAGTGAAAATTGGCAGAAGAAACATCGCTAATTTATCATATGCAGATAATACCATACTAGTGGCAGAAGCAGCAGTGACTTGAAATGAATCCTAATAAAAATTAAAGATGAATCTTACGATCCTTAGACAGCATATGAATGGCCATAGCTTATTTCAGCTTCCAGAATCCAACGGTTCCATCCTTTGAGCTGGGAATCAGAACTCCCTTGCAGCCAGGATGGAAAGAACTGGCAGCTGCCCTCTGAGCTTGGTAGAGAGAGGGGGCAAAGGGTGTTTCAGAGGAAGGGTAGAGACTGGAGAGGCCAGGATGTGAGCTATCCTGACACATGCCCAGCCTCCTTCCCTTGTGCTCTGAAACACTTCAGTGAGATAGGTGAAAAACCCATCTACGGTGGGATAATGGAGAGCTAGAAATTGCTCTACTGCTTCTCTCTCTCTGCATTGGATATCTGTAAGCTGCTGAATTCAGAGGCTTGCAGGCATAACCTTAGGACTATTCCTTAATGAGTGCTTTTCCATTCTGGCAGCCTAATTTTTTTTCCTTTGGCTTAAAAATATATTTTAAAAAGGGTTGGCCTTTCAGCATAGTTACCCTTATTTAGAAATGAGAATGAAGGTAGTTCCATTTGGTCTTTATTCTCTAATTTACTATCTTAAAATGATGTTGATTCTGGGTTAAATATTCAGATACACTTTGCAAAGGCAAAAGCTTATACTCAATTTTATCAGGACAAGTTCTCTTATTTCTAGGACCAGCGTGAAAATTGGCTTCTTATTTCACCACTTGTCTTTCTACAAGATACAGGATGATGAAATTTTTAAAAGGTTGTGGTGCTCCGCTGTCATTGCAAAGTCAGTTAAACGTAGGCCATCCTCTGCAAGCTTTGGGAACTGTGTTGCAATCAGTCTGCACTGTGTGCTGCTTCAGTTGGAAAAGTACAGTGCCATGTATGCAAATGAATCGTAGTGGGTGGGATGGTAAACGCTTTGCAGGAGGGCTAATAGGCCTGCTGTTCTTAAGCAGGAGAAATCTGGCCATCAATTAAATCTAAACACAGGATAGCGGGGTTGCATTTCTGACTAAGAATAGGAAATAGCATGAAAATAACCCAGTTCTGTGGGATCTCTTTGAGAGATGTAAAGATGCTTTATGATGAATCCCTGACCTGATTTGCACAATTAAAACAAACTGCTGTGGCTTATTTAAATTGGCAACACATGTCTCCATGCCTGATTAAGCCCCAGCACACAAAAAGGGAGGCAAGTGATCACAGACTCATACTCACACTCACATTCTTTTAATTCCCCCAGATGAGTATTTAAATGCCATTCCTTTCTAAAAAGAATTTTAGAAAACAACAGTGACCCAGATACTGTTACCAGGCAAGGAACAGGAAAATTGATGTTGGATCCTACTGCTCTCAGGTTGATAAATCAGTTAAGACAATATTCCCCAATGTGCTTGCCTTGAGCTGTGGTGGGCTACACTTCCAAGCATGGCTAGAGATACTGGGAGTCTAACACATCTGAGGAGCACCAGGTTGGGTAGGACTTACTTGGGAAATTTGGCAAGGCTTTTCCATTCCTTGACTCCAATGAACCCCTGTGGAAAAATGAACCTCTTTCCAGAGAAAGCAAACCATGAAAACTTTGTCTCACTAACAGAAATCTGAATCCGGCAGACAACCCACCTCTCTTCTCTTCAGAGAGGAAAGTACAAGGGAACAAGTATTTTGTGACTGGCTATGCCTATCATGGCGGCTGTTTTATGCATGGATAAGCCCCTTCACCACCCATAGGAACCAGTTTGTGAGACTGCCGACAATGCTTTCTAAGTTCCAAATGTGCCCATCAGCCCAAAAAGTTGGGGACCCCTGCCACCTGGCAGCGATCTCCATTGCATCCAATAGGTTGTTCTTTTGAATAGACACGAGTCTGTTGCACTCTTAGAATTGCATTGTTTTTTCTCAAGAAGACTTGTCAACAAATTTAATATAAACAGCAGTGATATCTATAAAAGCAAAATGCTAAGATTCCTTTCACTAGTCTGTCCACACAAAAGAATGTAGGGATTGTTTGTTTGTCCACTTTTTTATCAGCTTTTAAATGGGCTTTGTAAATCCTTTTGTTTTGTCCTGCTGTCACCTAAAGGTGCTGTGTTGAAAGTTTTATTTATACTGTTGCTGTTCTAAATTGTTTGACTTGTTTTACTGGAATTGCTGTGCTGGATTATGTTGTGGTTGGGGACTGCTGCTTTAGCGTCGTAGTTTTCAGGAATAGATTTTATCTGTATTTTAAGTTTTAATTTTTATGTAATCTTTTTTTGGAGAGTTTTAGTATAAAACACTGTCAAGATAAATAAGATTTTGTATGATGGTACCCTTTTAACTGCTGTGATGTGCTCCTCTGTTACCTTGTCTGCTTTGAAAGAGCAGAGCTCACACAAAAGCTAAGATCATGTTACACATATACTGAGCACCATGTTCAGAGTGCCTTTTTAGTGATTTTTCAGTTATTTTTCTTCTAATGAGGTGTTCAAAATAACTTTTGTGCAAATGAAAGCAGGATGGGTATTTAAATCTGAGAAGTATGAAGTTGTAGTACTCACTCTTTTAAAGCTGATATGTAATTTACCACTGCAAAGGGTTGGGAGAGGCAGCAAATGAACACTCAGGCACAGTTTTTGTGTTTGATTTGCTCAATTATGTGCGAGTCATACTTGTACTAGTATGAAATGCTGAACATCAGCTACAGTTCACTAGTGAAAAGTCAATTGAAACAGGCCTTTAACTGGTGATCTGCAATTGGTGGTTTGTAGTGTTAATGGGTTTTTGTATATGAAAGTTACAATATTTCATAATATTACTACTAACTGCATATACATGAATCTCTTTGTTTATTGTGTGGACATCTATCCAACTTAAATACTTACATTTTAAATGTGCACAAGGTACTTTGATGATTCATATCCTCTTCTTGCTGAGTTTCTGAACATTCTTGCCAAACCTACAGTATCATGTATAAAGAAAAAATGATGACATCTCTGTTTAGTAATAAATGCTTGACACAGTGGATTCATTAAAAATATCTATATCAAAGCCCAGGTGGAATGTCATGCTGTCAGCCATTAAACAGTCCTTTTATCCTGCAAAATGTACTTTGAAGAACTTAGTTTAATTCCATTTATGCTTCAGCAAAAGAGTACAGGAACGATTCTCTGTTTTGGAGATGTGCAGTTGTAATTCATATGACCCAGTACTGGACAGTAGTACCACTGCTGTGCATGGAAGTATGTAGGAGGTGGTTGTTAGCATAAAAAAATAATTATGCAGTACAACACCCCCCCCTCCCCAAACCACATCATTAAAGAAGAAAAGGGTGGGGGGAGAACAAAACATAAGCATTACAATTTCTGAATAAAATGTAAAAAGAACCATAGCACTGACTGCATAAATTATACTCCTCTATATGTCAGTATATAACAGTACATACTACTGTTATTAAAATAATAATGTGTGAACTTAAACAAAGGCACTCAAACCATCTATATATTTATCCATTGTAGATTATGTCTAAAGACAACCTTTTCAAAAACTGAAAGTTTCATTGAATCCTCCACTTATTCTGTTATTGTCGGTGGCCATTTATCCTTTCAATAATGTGAGAGTAGTCTTTTAACTGTCAAAAGGGCTTGGAAAATCTATTTACATAGACATTATGTTAAATTCCAAGAGATGGTTAGATTTTTAAAAAAAATCCTTGAATGTTAAAGTGCTTTCTATTGTAAACCCCATCTGAATTATTATCCTCTCCTAAGAGGAAGCTGCCATTGAGTGTTCCCAAAACATATGAAGAAGAGAAGCATTAGCACCATTTGTACCTTCAGCAGTTGGCCAATTTAATTAAGCCCTCATCAGAAAGATGTTGTGGTGTCTAGTATACTCAAAGCATCCACTTCTGCTGAATTAAGCATAGCCTAAGAACCATGGTCCCCTGCAAAATGGATAATAATGACATACTTCTCTGATTTGACAAGATGGGGTGCTCTAATTCATTATTCCATTCCTGGTTAATACCCTGTGTGTCATTTTTATTCAGTGATAATAGATGTTTATAAACATGCCTCAGAGGCTGATGTAACTGTTCTGCCTCAGTACTTCCAGTAACACAGGTAGCTATGAAGTCATAAAAGCAGTAAGATGAAATGGATTCTTACAAATGTTCCAGTTGCTTATAATGCCATACAGCCATAGCTGGCAACTCAGTGCCTAATGCAACCCACTTGGGAAGAGAGTCCAGAAATGAAGCTCTCAAAACGGACCAAGGAAAGGAATCTAATCTGAGTAGAAAAGACCAAAAACTCCTAAATTTGACTATCAGATTGAGGATATGCCTATCATAACATTCAGGGGGAAAAGCACTTAATAACTTGCCTGCAAGCAATAAGAAACAACTGAATAAACAACTGAAACAGGAACCATGTCATCAAGTGTACCCTTAGGACGTTGCTTCATTCCTTGTCCACCTATGTCATTCAAAAAAAAAAGCACCGCGCCCCCCCCCCCCCCCCACACACACACACAAAATTTGTAAGAATGTGGTTAGGTAATATTCTATGGATTCATGCAAGGAAAAAAAAAATGTAAGGACTGGCTTGAGTTCAGGCTTCTTTCTATCAGTTGACTTGTATTTCATCTGCAGATGTATGCGGCTTCTACTGTGGGTGAATGGGATAATCCTGTTAAACATATAGAAGCTGGAGCATAGCAGCAGATATGGATGAGCAAGCTCTTTTGGGATTAAACCCAAATGCTGACTTGGACTTCAGGCAACGAGTAAGTTTAGTTGCACTTTCCTCATAATTTTGATATCAACAGGTAGCTTCCTACATACTAACATGACTTCAGTTTTAGCTTAGACTAAATAGTTCAGACCTGCAGCCGAAGATCTGTTGGGTTTAAAGGCATTGAAATTGATGGAAGCTTTTTCTCTATCCCCTAGTCTAGTTCTGTAAGGTTGTCACCTGCTTGTTTATTTTTCCCCATAGTCATTTATTTTCTCATTGTTATGCCTCTTCTTTCAAGTCTCTACTTCCATATAACCTTTCCTGTTTATTCAGAACATTGACTACTACACAGTATTGTCCTTCAATCATACTCCTTCTTTATGCCTTGCTCCTTCTTACCTCCCCACTGCTTTTTGTTTTGTTTTTTTAGTAACCAGACTAGCTTTACAGCCCTAGTCTCCTTGGCATTCCTCTCTTTTTCTTCTTCCTGTTGATAATATTTAGACTCTTGGGTTTCCTGGAACTGTACGAGGTTTTCCTCTGCTCCCCTTATTCTGCACCATATTCCCCAGGCATCCACTTCCTCCATCTGTCCTCCCCTCAGATTCCTCCTGCTCAATTACCACCCTTCTTTGTTCCACTTTCTTCAGCAAATGTGTGCTTACAGAACAAGTGTAACTTCGAAAGCACTGTGTTGTGCCATTCATTTTTTTCTGTACATGCTTCAGAGTTCCGAAGAATCCATGGACCTAACATTTGTTTTTTGAGTGTTCCCTTAAATGTTGCTCTGGCAATTTTCTTTACAACTGTATTTTCTTTATAAATGAGGTCCTTCTTTTTGGGAATAATTTCAGGCGTTGGCCTATTTTGAACAGCTGAAGATATCTCCAGATGCTTGGCAGGTGTGCGCTGAAGCTTTAGCCCAAAGAATCTACAGGTAAAACATACTAAAATAGTTGCATTTTTTAAATGATAATGTTCTGCTGTTGCAACTTCTGAGTATAAGAAAATTGACCATCTGAATGCCATTCTTGAAAAAAACCATATGATATGTGTTAATACTATGACTTTAAGCAAGGAACTTACTGTAACAAGTTTCAGTAGCCATGCTGAAACTGCGGTTATAGGATAAGGTTGGCTTTTTAAAAAAAATACAACAATTCTACGTAGAAATTTGAAGCAAACCAGATCTAGTTAGGGTTAATTTCCTTGGGAGAAGTCAAAACTGAGGATCAAAGTAGACGTATCACTACAGTCAATCCTTTGACTCAAGCAGCGGGAGAGAAGTGAATTATGTGCTCACTGCTACCACATGCTCCCTCCATGGGTGCCACTGGGTGGGTAGGTCCTCCACAGAGCCCTGCCAGTTGCTCTTCCACAGCGACACTTGCCCCAGCAGGACTGCAGAGCCCTCTGGAGCTGCTGCCTAGCCTACTGACACAGCTGGGGGTGCTTTAGAGAGCCTGGCTGATGCTGCTCTCATGCTGCAGGAAATGTGGAAGTGGCAGCAAGAGAAGGAGCCAACATCTCTCTGCCTCTCCCACCTCTCAGAGTGAGCCATAGAGTAGGTTGGCTCTGAAGTGCCATGTCCCTAAATAGTGGCCAGTACAACTTGGCCAGGACTGAATGAGGTGCTTCCTCAGTGTCAGGCCTTGTACAAGGCAATGTCCCTGGAAATCAGTGAGAGAACAGCCCCTCAGAGCCAGAGGTTTGGGCCTGATTGTCTCTGCAAGTCCGTACCACCTGCTTTTTGACAGATGATGCAGTTTAGGGAGGTATGGCAGATGTATGGCAAGGCTCTTCCACTTCATGCCCTGTGTGACATGCTGCTCTTGCTTATCCATGCTGCACTTTAAAGAGCTGGAGCCACTTTATAGGAACGCTGGATGACCTGTAGTTGTAACATACAAATAATGCCCTAGTTTGGCTTTGTGACATTCCTTTAGGGTGTGAGTGAACAACCAAAATTGGGTGGCAGTGAGTCAGATGTTCCTGTCCAGCCATTTGCAGGCTAAAAGACATCAAAGAAGTGTTGCAAGTGTGCTGTCTGGCTTTGCTCATCTGTCATTTTTCCTGCATTGGAAGCATGAATGAGAAATAATGCTTCCTTTTGATATCTTTGGGCAAGTGTGCTTCTCAATCCACTTATCTCCAACTGGGGAAGAATAAGTGTAATGTTCTAGTTGGACTGGGGACCTAAATCTAGACCTCCATGCTTTTCCAGATGGCCATGTCCCATCTCCTTCTGGCGAAAACCAGATCGTGTGGTGGTTTCCAGCTTTTGTGCAGTTTTCTACCCCCCTCCCCCACCACCCATTATTAAAGGTTGAGATAATAAGAGCTTTAAGATATAGTAAGGTGCTTTTACTGGTATTTATACACTACCCCGCACTGGAACATGGCCCCTGACAGCTTCTGTAAAATGAAATTCAGCCTTCAGGCTGCAAGAGGTTCCAAGAGATTCCCCACTGTATTGCACCCAGTATTGAATTTTAGATTTGTGCATCGCACAAGCAAGATAGAGGAAACGCCATGTGATTAAACTTTGAAAAGGGGTTGTTTCATGCAAATGTATCAAGTAAAATCTACCCTCCAAATAGCAGAACTTGTATCCAGGTGCATAAATTCTTCTAAAAATTGCATATTGTTTATTGTTTTTCTTTGTTGAAGCGATGATCACATCAAGTTCTTCTGCTTTCAAGTACTGGAACATCAAATTAAATACAAGTGAGATCCTTTCTTATATTATTTCAGTGGGTGGGCAGTATATACTATACTGTGTGCTATATAGTATATATAAATTATATAAATATATGCTAGTGTGCAGAGCAAAGGAGGGCAGTGCCAGGCTCATAGGTTGCCAAGACTGGGCCATGTAGGGTTGTGCACCCTCTGAAGGGGCCTCTCCTTCATCTGGGACAAGGAATCCCCATGTTATCTTTGCTTTCATTTTAAAGGTTACAAGAGCATTTCATTGTACACTTTTTAGTGGGAAGTCAAATTATGCTAAGGGAAACACTTTGCTGTCCAGTTCAGATATAATAAAGGCTTTGTACTCTTTGTCCCCATCCCCTTCCTTGTGACGCCATCCAGCTTTCCAGGTTGGTTTGTGGGAGGGGACATATTGGGGTCAAACTTCATACCAAAGTAGGTTGCCTCTGCCTGGTATAGAAAATAGATCTAGTTTTAGATTTTGTGTGTGCTTGAATGTCTACCCTGTCTTTCAATAGGGCTTTTCAAGCTCCAATAAATTTATTCCAAGCTTAGTGGTTTAGCAGTTGCCCTAAAAAGGCCAAAATTCTTTAGAATCTGAAGTTTACTGCCATGTGTATGTACGAGAGAGTTGAATTAAAATCTACAAATCCTTGAGCATTATTTTGTGCTACTTTTCAGATATTCTCAGTTAACAGAAGTACAACACCAGCTAATCAGAGAAACACTCATAACATGGCTACAAGCACAGGTGGGTTTCTTAACTAAATAATTACTATTACTATGAAACAGCTATTTAAAAGTATCCCCAAACCTTCTGATTTAATTTACAAATGTAAATAAATGTTTGCATACACCATTTTGAAAGATTAATGTTAAAATGCTTCTTTATTCTCTTTTTGTTGTTTAGATGGTGAATTCTCAATCGGAGAAGACGTTTATACGAAACAAAGCAGCTCAAGTCTTCGCTTTGCTGTTTGTTACTGAATATCTCACAAAATGGCCCAAGTTTTTCTTTGATATTCTATCTGTGGTAGGCCTCAATCCTCGAGGTGTGGACTTGTATCTCAGGATCCTTATGGCAGTTGATGCTGAACTGGTAGATAGGGATGTTGTTCATACATCAGAGGTGAGGTTTCCTTTTTACAGGATAAAAATACATCCTGATTTGCTCATGCAGAACACTTCATCATGATTTAGTGTTACATTTAAGAATGAGGTCCCAGACTGGCATGCTCTGTTCTCTTCACCTTTTGTTCAGCTGGGAAAGGACTTTGCTGCTGTATAGTTTAACTTTCAAGAATCCTGGCTTGTCAGTGCATACAAAGTGGAATTTGTGGTTTATCACAAACTCTAGTTAATCACGAAAGCTGACTTCAGAAACCATAGTTGGAGGTTTGCTGGTTTAGAAATTGACCAGCTCTTGTGATCAAAAATGATGTCTCATTTACATGTAACAGCCAGGGCTCTTTGAAAATAAGATAGAATGTTAGCAAAGTCCTTCTGGCTGTGCAAAAGAAGAAAGCAGAGCACACCAGCCCAGGACTTCATCAGGCTCCTTCTAGCTTGTGCATATAGTGCTTAAACCGGGATTTAATGTCACATGTGAATTGGGTTCATATATAAGTTGAAATTTCTTAGTCCTGTACATGAAAAAAGCTCCTAAAAGTGATATTTCTCCTCGCAGTTTGGTAGTTCTAAACTGAAGTCTAAACTTACAGTGGAGTATTATTCATTACTACTCAGACATAAGTCGTACTGGGTTCAGTAGGACTTACTCTCAGGTAAGACTATAGGATTGTGGCCTGAGGTGCTAAATCAAATTATATAATGTCTTGATACTAACATTATATTAAAATGTTTCACTTAAAAAAGGCTAGCTGCAACACACACACACAGGGAGAGAATCAGAATGTAATTGAGAATATTATTTTCAAGTTGATATTTTATAGAACTGTTTAGTTAAATGTTATCATTTTGGCAAGATGTTCATGCTGCTCTGGAAATAATTTAAATCATTCTTTGTGTTTGAAATATCATAAGCATGAAGAAGGGACAACAACTATGCAGATGCTTTGTAGGAACTAAGAATTAGCCCCATTTTCTAGATTTTTTTTCCTGTCCCAAAATTTTCAGTTTACAAAGAACTGTCTCATACCCAGACTAAAGAAAAAATCAGAAACTAAAGACACATCCTTGTTATACTTACAGGAGGCTCGAAGAAATACCTTGTTAAAAGATACTATGAGAGAGCAATGCATTCCAAGTTTGGTGGAATCGTGGTACCAAATCTTACAAACTTATCAATATACAAATTCAGAGCTGACATGTCAGTGCCTTGAAGTAGTTGGAGCGTATGTCTCTTGGATAGAATTGAGCCTCATTGCCAATGAAAGGTAAAGTTTCTTTGGGATTGGAAATGTATTTGTGAAAGCATTAACTGTGTTATCACAATAGAGGAATTTTAGTCTCCTTCAAAAGTATAAAGAAAGATAAGCCAGTTTCTGAAACATTTTCCAATATTTATACAGTCAAAAACAGTTGGCTGCAATCTGGAAACACTGAGATGTATGCAGTAGTGCCACTGCTCCTCTGCTAGTGCTATTATTTTTGTGGAACCTACTGCTAGCACAACGGAGCCTTGCACATGAACATAAACACTCAGTTCGCAAATGCAACCTCTCTCTTCTGTGAGCTCTGCTGACCTGACGCATTCTGGAAATGAGTGCTTCCATGCTTTCCAGATGCAGAAAGTACTGCTAGTGATCTATTGCTCCAGCAGTGGCTGATGCTAATGTGCACAGAGCACTGGATGCTACCTGTTAGTGTAGCCATAACTCTGGTGTATTGTTTCTTAAAATCAAAAGCAAGCCAAGCCATGCATTTGGGGAAATGCATACCTGCGCTTTGGTTTGCTTCTGACTAAAGCTTTCATGTGTCTCTGCTCTAGGTTTATAAACATGCTGCTAGGTCACATGTCTGTAGAAGTTCTACGGGAGGAAGCATGTGACTGTTTGTTTGAAATAGTAAATAAAGGAATGGATCCAAACGATAAAACAAAGCTGGTAGAAACGTTGTGTCAAGTGTTACAGTCTGCTGGCCTCTTCAGTGTTGACCAGGTTAGTTACCACCTGAAAAGAGAAAAACAAAAATAATACCAGTATGATACTCACTGCTGTTGTATGAGTGGAGTGCCTGCAACTACCCTATAATTCAGTAGTTGGGTTCCGGATATGGGAATGTATTTTTACTTGGTTCTTTTAATGGTTCCTATAAATGAGTTAAGAAAGCTTGGTTCATTTTGTTACCGCACCTGAGTTTTCATTGGGCAAGTTTGCACACCATGCTGAGCTAATAAGCCACTGTAGGTTGGTTGTTCATGGGACAATCCACAGTACTGTAGCAGACAATTGGGCATGCTGTAGCTTGGTGTGATTCCTTTTCCCCTTAGTCGTTTAGCTCCTGGCATATATCCCAACTGCCTTTGGAGCATAGTCCCTCTTGGATCCTCATATTCCATACAGCTGAAGGCTTCCACCTTGATTACATAGCTTTCAAATGTATATGTTGCAAAGAATCTCATTTTCCCCACAGAGGGAAATCTCCCCCCCCCCCCATTTCTACCTTTTTTCTGAGATATTTTTATGTTGGCAGAACTTCATGGTTTTTGTTTTTCCTAGTCCTACAAATTTGTGTAAACGATATCAGTATTTTTTAATTTTGTTTTCTGATCCTGCACATTTGTGGAAATGGGATGAGTGGCAAACAAGACAGGAGCTGCTCTTGACAGGCTTCTCTCTCACTATTTTAAGCACTGCATGCTGATGTGGCTCTTCTAGGTTCAGATGTCACAAGAGACAAACTACCCTAAACCAGCCTTCCTACAAACAATGGGTTCTTAGGATGACTTGTTTGCAGAAAGCAACCATGGAAAAACTGCCAGATTACATAACACTAAGCTATCCTGCACTCACTCATAGTGATGGCCATTGTGTGCATTCCTGCAGAAATCTTGTGCTATGAGCCTTGCAGCTTTGTTTCCTCGGCTGACCAAACAGCTCCGTGGTGATCTTTGGGAAACACCATTTAAATCGGGAAAGAGGCAAGTTGGGATGACTTTCCTCATGCATCCCCCTCCTGTCACAAACATGCTCCAGCTAGCATGCCAGGCAGCTGTTTGGTGGGATGACTGGAGCACAGTTTAGATAGGGAAGACTGTGGGAAAAGCCAAACTCAATTCCTCATTCTGTCCTTCCAGTTTGATTGGTGCATGTCCCTCTGCTTTTTGCAAAAGGGGAGCAGAGCAGTATGGTGTTTTCATACTGGTCCTCTGGGTAGTAGGAGTGCTTGGACAGAAGCATAATGAATAGATAGAAGCCAAGGTAGGAGGAAGGTATATGTGAAGTGGGGCAATGCTGCTCTGGACTATGCTCATCAGTGCGCTAGAACTCCAGAACCATCATTGTAGGTGGCCTTCAGGAGTGGAGAAAGTGCCCATCTTTGCTTTAATAGGGAAGCTGAGCGTTACTGTCCACCTAATTTTTATGGGGAATTTTCTAGTGAGCCACTATACTATACCCATGCACCCATCATTCTGAAGCAGGTGTAGCTCAAGTTTGAGTAAATCATTTGCTCAAATGTATTCAGTGCCTCTAGAATAATAATGTGCTAAAATGCTGTTCAATCTTCACAGGAAGAAGATGTGGACTTCCTAGCCAGGTTCTCTAAACTGGTGAATGGAATGGGACAGTCATTAATAGCTAGTTGGACTAAACTTGTTAAGATGGGCGATATGAAGAATGCTCAAGATACTTTACAAGCTATTGAAGCAAAAGTGCCCCTAATGTTGCAACTTCTGATTCATGAAGATGACGATATATCTACTAATATTATTGGATTTTGTTATGACTATCTTCATATACTGAAACAGGTAAACTGCACTTCTGATGGTTAAGCTACTACTTATATAGCCTCTTTTGAAGGGCATGCATTAATGATGCAGCTTGGTGAAATCTTGCATTCTGAAAATTTTGATTTTTAAAAATGATATCCCTGGCTTGTTTTTAAAACAAATGGTCAAGGATTAATATGTTAAAATTGCTTAAGATATTTTTAAAAGGTAATTTTTGTTTTGCAGCTTCCTGTGCTTTCAGAACAGCAAAAAGCTAATGTTGAGGTAAGACAAACATTTTCTTTTGTGCTTGTAGCTGACAAAACTGATCTGTCTCCAACCATCCCCTGCCACTTCATACACAGAGCAGGATCACGCAACACAACAGGCCACAGTGGTTTTTGACCATTGTTGGTCTGTGGTGCTATTTGGACCTCACTGTGGTTAATTCAGCTTGATACATTTGGCCTGTAGAAACTGCAGACAGAAACAACAGTTTGTTCTCTGGTTTCTCAGGACCATGATGGCTTGTTGCATTGGCTGAACATGTAGAACACAATTCACCACAGTATCAAACCCAGCAGCAGAGCACTGCTTGGCAAGAGTGGCCTGTTAATGCTCTTGCCAAACGACTAGTCAGAGGGCCCCAGTGACAGCTGCCATCTTGCACAGCTATCAGAGGCATGCTCAATCTGCCCACCTTAGGCCCTAAATAAGTTCTTTGTGGCAGCAACAGGCAATAGGCTGCTCACCGCTGAGAAAGAGCAGCACCTCTCAGTTGATTCCCTTCCTGCCCCACTGCACAAGCAGGAGAAGCGAAAACAAGCTGGGTAGCAGTGTCTCCTTAGGGACTGTGTTTCTCAGCTGCTTCCCCCACATGCCTGAGGGAAGCTGCTTTTCCCCTTCTTCTCCAGTACAGGTTTGATAAGATTAGAAAGCTTCTGCCTCCATATTAGATTAACTGTAGATTAAGATGTCATTTGAACCTGAAACTGTGATTCATCTTAACTGTGACTAGTGAAAGTAGGCCACCTTCATAAATTATACTCTGAATTGGTTTATTTCTATTAACCTTCATTGTGGTTAGCCATGGTTTGCCCAGGTTTAGTTGAGGTTAGTCAGAAACAAATTCAGAAGTGCAAGCTTCTGAACTCTTTGCAGCCATGCAAGAGGAATTGCGAAAGGGGATGTGCAAGCCTGGAGGAAAGCTAGGCTTGCTCCTATTTTAGTGTTACTTCATAAACTAGACTATGGTTCAGCCTTGTGTGAACTATTCCAATGTGAATATATGGCTCAAATTAGTAAACTCCTTAGTTTTCTTTCAAAAAGGCTTGGATGATACATTGCATACCATTTTTACTCAAAAAATCTCATGCTAGCCAAACACGTCATTCATCCTGGGCCAGCATAGTGTGGATAGGCAACTAGTGGGCCTAGAGAAGATGTTGCATTGCAACTGTTGTTGTTGTTGTTCCTCACCATTGGCTTTGCTGCCTAAGGCTGATGGGAGTTACAGTCCAACAGTATCTGGAGAGCTACACATCCCCCCCACCCCCGCCAATGAGGTTGTTTACTTGACGATTTTAGACCGAATGACTGTCTGATTTTTTCCTAGAAATCCTTGCAGCTAGATTTAGATTGCTGAAACACAGAATAGTGCGTGTACCAATTCACTTGCGCAATCTGTGAAACATTTAGCAACACTCCTCAACCCTTCTTTGCAGTTACAGTATCTGCTGTTCTGTTTGTTACAAACATATATAATAACGCTAAACTGATTAGTGGTTTTCTATTTCTTATAGGCAATTATGTTGGCAGTTATGAAGAAATTAACATATGATGAAGAATACAACTTTGAAAATGAGGTTAGATGTCCTGCTTGACTATTTTGTAGCTTAGTAGCCATTTTAGCTATAGGAGAAATGGTTTGGGAGTAAGTTGGTAACTACTGAGCCAAGATTATGTGGAAAGTATATCATTTTAATTATTCTGCACAGGACACAAGGATAGAGAAGTATGGGAAGTTGTTATGGGAACCCCACTGCCAAGTAGTGAATGTATATGTATATTCTCAAATATACAACACACTGCATAATGGTCATTGGCATACAAAGCAGAAGTCTTATTTATTTATTTATTTATTTTAAAACATTTGCTAAAACATTGGTGGAAAGAAGCAGTGCAGAAACCTTTTCTTCTCCTCCTGATGTCATTTATTTATTTCTGCACCACCCAATAGCCAAAGCTTTCTGAGCAGTTCACAACAATTAGGTAGGCATAAGGAGCCAAAGAAATCAAGAAAAATCACTTTTTTAATGGTGGGGGTGGGGGGAATGCATTTGAGGAAATGCCAGCTTGGTTGGACTTGGGTGATGTGAAACTTCTATTTAAGGAGTCCTGTTTTCGTTTCAGGACTATCCCCCTGATAAATCTCAAAGGCAACAGCTTCTATCTATGTGGTTTAGCACTTCTTTCTACTAAGGATTCCCATAGTCATTGGCAACTCCTACAAAGGCCAAAAGCAGAGTGAGACCAAATAAGGGTCCTTACACATCCTTGAAAAGAATGAGGCTTTGACTGGCAGGACCATTTGATCCCTCTGTGTGCTGTGATTCCCTTTGGGACGGAGTGAACACTTTGAACTCCCCCTTCTTTGCACCTCCTTTTATGTAGTGCTGCCAATGTGCCTGGCACTTTGCAGGGTACCAAGATACATCCCTGCCCTAAGGGGTTTACAAGCTAACATTTCCCACAGAAGATCATCCTCCAGCATTGTGTGCTGTTATGAAGCTTCACTGGCAATAGTTAACCCTTGCAGAATAGTAGATCTGTGCAACAGACATTTCCCTGTGCTAGCACAGCTTTAGCCCCTGAGAGTGCAAAAGGATTTTTTTGTGTAACAACAATCAGCACTGTTCCTGCAATAAACTAGTAAAATGTGGTATGGTTTGTCTGTTGTTTTATATTTATCTCTGGTATAAAGAATGTATACAACTCTGATGCTGTTTGTGTCAATGACAGGGCGAAGATGAAGCAATGTTTGTAGAATATCGAAAACAGTTAAAACTGTTGCTGGATAGACTTGCGCAGGTCTCACCTGAATTACTGTTGGTCTCTGTACGCAGAATTTTTAACACTACATTGCAGTAAGTTTCATGTCTAGCTTTACTGGATTTTTTTCATAGTAAGCATTAGCTTTTTTTTTTTTTTTTTGAGAACTAAGTACAATGCTATGCAAATAGTTTCCACTTGTGAAATAGGAATTTCCCTTTTTATCCCCCTGCACAGCTCTCCCATTTGCTCTCAAATGTCCCCCAAAAATCTCCTGCAAAGCAAATTTTGAAGGCATGCCAGGGATACAGGGTGTGGGGTAGATTCATACTCTTGGATACAGCCCTTAGTGTGAATGATTTCTGTTGATACTTAGGATTCAAGGACATACTCCATATTTATCTTATTATCCCGTAGCAGCATATTTAAGAACATCAGAGCTGCCATTCTAGATTAGACCAGTGGTCCATCCAGTGCAGCACATGGTGGCCAACCAGCTGCCCACAGGATCCCTCAAGCTGAATGGATATTTGTACTGCTTCTGTACTGCTCTGTAAGGATAAAAAGTCTCTAAGTTTCCACATAGAGCAGTATGGTTGGTAGTCTGATTGTATAAAATGAATACATATAGACCTTAAAGTGCACTGCTTTTCTGCCTTACAACTCCCTTGCTGATTTTTGCTTGCTAGTTAACCAAGTTATAAATCTATGTGGTTTTGTTAGCCCCAGGGAAAGCTCCAAATAGCTGGAGAGCTATTTCCCACTCCTTTCTGAAGCTAATTCTCTAAGGGTTGATGGACGATGGTACTTTGTTTTGTCACCACTGTTTACCTAAGATGGTGGAAAGAAACATTGCTGCTGCTAAACTGAGGGAGAAAACTATGTGGGAATGGCGATTATAAGCATTCTAAACACTGAACTAGATAGAGCAATGTAGAACAAGAGTTTAGAATTTTAATATCCAGGAAAATAAATAGTGAGTCATTTCTGAGAAGCATTTATTCAGTTTGCTATCAGCTGTGTCAAATTTGACTCTTTCTTGTCCTCATTAAACAGTATGTGAAAAGTAGTTAACTGTTTGAGCTTTTTGAGCTTCTAGACTACGAAAATGATCTTGTTAACTCAGCAATTTGGGATTCAACTGTTGATCCAGTCTTGACTATAAGTGAAACATGTATTTCCCTAAGGATGCTTCATTCTATACAGAGCTAATGGAGTAGTCCCCCTGAAACAGTTACATGTATTTTAGGTTCTTTATTAGTGTCCTTACTCAGAATGTTTGTGCTCTGCAGGAATTGGCAGACCAAGCCATTTATGGAAGTGGAAGTAGCAATACGCCTGTTGTATATGTTGGCTGAGGCTCTTCCAGTATCTCATGGGGCTCACTTCTCAGGTGATACAAAAACTAGTGTTCTTCAGGAAATGATTCGGACTGTAAGTATGAGTCAACATAAACCTTTAATTTTCCTTTTAAAAAGCTTGTTTAATCCAAGGTACTTAATCCTCCTCCTTCCTCTGCAGTTGGTTACATCAGGTATTAGTACCTATCAGCACACATCAGTAACTCTGGAATTCTTTGAAACCGTGGTCAGATATGAAAAATTTTTCACCCTTGAACCTCAGCACATTCCAACTGTATTAGTAAGTTTATGCTATATACCTACTTGTTTTTATGTGCTTTTTGTTATCCATGACGCTACTTTCCTCTTCGCTGTCCTTTGTCTCCCTTACTCCTCAGTTTCAGTAAAACAGCTAGAAAAATGTTGTGCTTTTCATGTTAAATTACTAATCTCTTTCATTTCATAAGAGTCTGAATGAGTAAACTGTTCCAATCTTAATTGTAGATGGCTTTCTTGGATCACAGAGGTCTTCGTCATACTAATCCAAAAGTACGAAGCAGAATTGCTTACCTTTTCTCCAGATTTGTCAAATCTCTCAAGTAAGTTACATGAAACCTAGTGATGTAATGAGATTTCCAGTAATAGAAATCCTAGCCAAAACTGCATAGCGATTGCCTCTTCATTTATTTATTAAATTAGATTAAATTAGGGAAATGCTGCCAAATAATCTAATCTGAGTACAAACACAAATGACATTTATCTTGATTTCTAGGTTTGATTTATCTTCAAAGAGTTAGTCACAAATTCTACATTTTTCTTTTCTGTGTTGTTACACATAGTGAAACACATTTTCCTTAAGTAAAAAAGATAAAATTATTCTTTACAAAGGATTACAATTTATTCCAATAAATGGAGCCGATTTGGGTACGATGTTTTTCAGTTATCTTGTGTCTTTGGAGTGCAAGATGGGATTATCACACTGTATGATTTCTACAATGATATTTGTTCTGTTTAAATAATTGTCATAATCAACAATCCGTGGTTTCTTAACAATGAGTTGTTGCAAATAGGATCAGAGCGTGTGCTGTTTCCTGGGTGTTTTTCAGCTACTGCCATGATAACCCAAGGATACTGCTGTGGTCACTGCCCCTCGGTTGTTCAGCCCCAGCAACCCAGAGTTCCAGATTTGGATCATCTTGTTTATCACAATGGAAGCAGGTGGGCATGTGGGTCCCAGCACACATGTTCACTACCACTGCATTTTCAATAAACCATGGGTTATTGTTAACAAACCATGGATTAATGATGACATTGTTGCTGAGCAACGTTCTAGTTTTCATGCAGCCAACTGTTACATTTCAGCTCTTTTAAAAAATACTTGTATGGCAATGTAACATAACTTATGTTCTTATATTTCAGTAAACAGATGAATCCCTTTATTGAAGATGTGCTGAATAGAATGCAAGATCTGCTAGAACTTTCTCCACCTGTAAGCATTTCCTGTTGTCTTGGATAAAAAGACAAGTTCAGAGAGGCTGAGTCTATCATGGCGGGAGGGAGGGAGGGAAAGTGTTATCCACCTTGAGTTGCACTCTGAGTATAAGAAGTGATATATGCACCTAGGCAGATGATATGATTATCATCCAGACATACCATATCTAGTCTGCTCATTTAGCAGTATTGTGCTCATTTGGTTCAGTCTTTAAATTGTTCTAACATTTTACAAAATATGGTAAGTTCCATGTCTAATTTTAAATATGGCCTACCGGAAATAATCTTAAGCCAGTCAGTATCTCTTAGCCTAACTGACTCAAAGGTTGTGAAGATAAAGGGGAGTGTGTGATGATGTATTCTTCCTTGAGCTTCTTGAAGTTAATATGGACCAAAAATATAATAAATAGTTCATCCAAATGTTCAACATCTGGAGAAAAGTAGGAATTTAAAAATCAACTGGATTCTTCCACAGATGCATTGTGATATTATAGACGTAGAATCATGGAGCTGCTTTAATTAAGCAACTTATGTATGTTTGCCAGTGGCCTTTTGCCATGTAGTATAACAGAATGTTCCCTACCAATTATTTCAGGCCAGTTCCCTAAAGCAGGATCCATTCAGCCTACCCAGTTTATCATTGAGCTGGTTCACATGATCAAACAGCCCACCATTTTCGATATTCAGTACCTAGCTTCAGCTTCTTGTGTCATGAATCCAGGGGCTGTGGGTTATTTAATGGTTAAGCAGTCCTCCAAAATCCATGAACCCTGATTGCACATGAAATAACAAACTGCAGTTGAGCACTGAACATTCAAAATGACTACCTTCATGTTCTACAGCTTTTTGAATCAGGACAGTAACTTAGTATCTTTTATTGCATTTTTGTAAATTAAGGAGAGACCAGGAAGGAAGCTATTCATTGATTCCACTCCTAGTCAGTCCCCTTGCATTCAGAATTGCTCAGTTGCTATTTTGCAGACCACCATGAAATATCAACCTGCAGCCTTTAACTCCTAACATGGAAGTTCTATCATTTTTCTGTCAAGTTTATGATGTCACTGTAGCATGCAAAGTACACAGGATATACTACTTGAAGTAAGCATTTCCAAAAAAGTCACACCCACAGTGGTAATCTAGACTCATGCAGGTTAGGGGACTGGTTGTATGGACTGCTGTAGCACCAATTGGATGCCTTGATTTTTGGTTACTCTGCAAATAAAATAACAAAGCAGTAATAGAAACCTCTGATTGTTAAACTCTCCTTTTGTTCTCTGGTTCCAGGAAAATGGCTATCAGGCTTTATTAAGCAGTGATGACCAATTGTTCATTTATGAGGCTGCTGGCGTACTGATAGTGAACAGTGACTACTCTGCAGAACGGAAGCAGGCTCTAATGAGAAATCTTTTGACTCCTCTAATGGAGAAATTTAAAGAGCTGCTAGAAAAACTTGTGATGGCACAAGATGAGGAGAGACAGATGGCATTAGCTGATTGTCTGAATCATGCTGTTGGCTTTGCAAGGTGGGAAAAGTATACATTATTCAACATCTATGCACAGCTATACATTGAAGGAAGTGTTTTTCTGGATAGCAGATGTTAGCTGGGACTCAATCTGTTCATAAGCCATGTTCACATTGGACATGGGGGGTTTGCTGCTGATTGTTTCTTCTTTTCTCTTGCTTTATGAATTTCGGGAATCTTGATTTGGGGTGGAAGAAACTCATTTAATTCCTCACAAGAACCTACAGTGCCTAAAAAACCTGAGAGCCACCAAAGTAGAAAGGAGGAAACACTATTCCACTGTCTCCAGATTATAAGAACAGCCACTTAGGGGGGTTCATAATAAGTATTTTTTTAATCCAAAAATATTTGTAAGTAGTGCAGAAAGTACCCAGACAGCCTATTGCAAACAGATGTAGATAGTCTGGTCGGAATAGTTTCTGTAAGATTTAAAGTGCAGTCAGAGAATATGAACTTTATATCAAAGGTGCAGAAGCTGATTAAAAGTTTTGGAAGTTTCTACACACTTGCTGTTGGAACCAGACAGGGGTAAAAAGCGATTCAAATGACTCATCCTGGGTAATGGCCTAGTAGAAAGCTTAAAGTGATGGTGTGTCTTTCATATTTGCACAGCCGTACTAGCAAAGCTTTCAGCAACAAGCAGACGGTGAAACAATGTGGCTGCTCTGAAGTTTATCTGGACTGTTTACAAACATTCCTACCAGCTCTCAGCTGCCCCTTGCAGAAGGAAGTTCTTAGAAGTGGTGTCCGCACCTTTCTTCACCGAATGATTATTTGCTTAGAGGAAGAAGTTCTCCCATTCATCCCTTCAGCCTCTGAACATATGCTTAAAGACTGTGAAGCAAAAGACCTTCAAGAATTCATTCCCCTCATAAACCAAATCACAGCTAAGTTCAAGGTAGGAATTCAGATTTCGAGGATAAGCTATATTTTAGTCAGATTTTGAAGAGGGCTTGGCCCTACCCATGTGATGAGGACACTGTCTTTTGAATTCTGACCTTGTTTTGGAATGTTTGCCATGATCTGATCTTACTATATTAGAATTAAGAGAGAGAAGTAAACAATAAGTTACCTAAGAATATTTTTAGACCATTTCTCAATTTTAAAAACTTGAAACAGTTTATGGCAAGTTATATAACAATGCATCATTATAATGCATACAATTCTTAAGGCACAGTTTAGGGCATGTTTAGGGCCTCCAAGTATTTGGTGTTGGTGCAAATAGGATCATCCCCTTAGATCTCGTAAATGGTTGGGAAGACCATGGTAAACAAGTAGGTTTTTAATAATCATTCAAAGTGCATGATCACCATTACCTGATGTACCATAGAGGACAGGTCATTGTAGAGGGAGGGCACCACCTTAGAGAAGGCCCATTGCCGTGTTGCTACCAGATTGGACTTTCCAGGATTCAGCACCAAACATCACCTTCCATTAATGGAATGGCTCCTTCTGTTTTCACAAGGCTTTTAATGCAACAGTTTCCACAGGTAGAGATGGGGGAATAGAACTTCTGCAGATTTCCCAATGCAGTTCCCAGTGTTAGTTCCTATGCTGCTCTGAAAGGTTCCTTAACCACCTGTGACTCCTTTCAGATAATTGTCCTGCTACCAGGAGTGAAAGTCAGCATCCAGTATTGTGGCTGCGCATTAACTGGTTCTTTTACACCAACAGGAACCACTGCTAATGTTTTTTTAAAGTAACTGCCTTCTGTAAGTTTCACTGCCTTGTTCCAGAAATTGGCTTGTGTCCGGTTGGTTCAGAAAACACTAGTTTTTTCTTGCAATTAGCAGTGGGTCCTGCTAGTGCACAGATTGCACTGGATACGGCCCCAAGTCTGAATCCTAGCCCTGGATTTATAGTTGAACTTCATTATGTTTCCACTTACAGATGAAAGACAAAATACTGTAACTTCTTCCCTGTATTAGTGTATTCTTGCTCATCATAAATTCAACTCACCAACTGATATTTTTCACATCTCACTAGACCCAAGTCTCCCCATTTCTGCAACAAATGTTTATGCCATTGCTGCGTGCAATTTTTGAAGTCCTGCATCGCCCAGCTGAAGAAAATGATCAATCTGCTGCTTTAGAAAAACAGATGTTACGAAGGAGTTACTTTGCCTTTCTCCAGACGGTTACTGGCAGTGGAATGAGTGAAGTCATAGCCAATCAGGGTAAGGCATGGCTTGTAATGGCAGCTTTGTTTGTTTGTTTATTTATTAATTAAACCATTTCTATGCCGCCCCATTCGCCGAAGCCTCAGGGCAGCTCACAACATAAAATTAAAATACAAGAAATAACAATATAAAATAAGTTTCATGTCAATACACTTGTTCTAGTAAAATGATAGACATGGTAGACCTAGAAATAATGTTGTAGTTAGGTTTTCCATGTAGATGTAAGGTTTCCTTCCTTGAAAGAAATTACTTTAAAAGCAGATGCCTTTAGGTGATGTGCCCTTTGATATCATTAGGTTCTGATCATGATGAATGCATTTCTGATACAGTACACGTTTTCTATAGTTGGGCAGGGCAGATAAGACTATACTGTCGGTGTTGCGTTTTGCTCTTGACCATTTGTTATATTAAAGACTAGCCTTGTCAAGAATAATTAGTTATTGCCCCTTTGTTAGCTTTGAGTAAGAGTTTGAATTGAATCCTCCCTCTCTCATATATTATCTCCAGGAGCAGAGAATGTAGAGCATGTTTTGTTCACAATCATCCAAGGAGCGGTTGACTATCCTGATCCTATTGCTCAGAAAACCTGCTTTATTATTCTGTCAAAGTTGGTGGAACTCTGGGGTAAGCTTGCATTCCTACCATTATGGCTTGGACTCGGTGTGTACCAAATGCTTTTAATATTTCAGATACGTGTTTGCCTTCAAAAGATGCAGTATTCATTCTCCCCTGAATATGTGGTGCATATGCCAGTGTAGTGGCCAGTGTGGTGTAGTGGTTAAGAGCATGGGACTGGGACTCAGACGATCTGGGTTCTAGTCCCTGCTCAGCCATGGAGCCAACTGGGTGACTTTGGGCCAGTCACAGACTCTCAGCCCAACCTACCTCACAGGGTTGTTGTTGTGGGGATAAGATGGAGGAGGAGATGTAAGCTGCCTTGAGCTCTTTGTAGGAAAAGGGCAGGATATAAATTGATAGCTAGCAAGAAAGCTACAAGCCCTTTTTCTAATTTTGTGAAATTACCCTCCATGGTAAGAACATGACTACAGAGAATATTCTTATTTTATTTTTAGGAGGCAAGGATGGACCTGTGGGTTTTGCTGACTTTGTCTATAAACACATTGTTCCTGCATGCTTTTTAGCACCTTCGAAGCAAACCTTTGACTTGGCAGATGCACAGACTGTATTGGTATGTAACCTGCTGCATGGTTATATTGGGAAATTGTTAAACATGTCCCCACTTTTAAGGGATAACATGCCTAGTGAAGGGTAAAAACTGAAAGAGATGTTTTATGCATAAATATAATCCAGAGTTGGTGTCAGGGTGTGGACCACTAGGGATGGAACCTTGAATCTTTCCTTTTGCGTCCCAAATCTCAGGGAGACTGCCCTGCTCTCCATGGACATTTGCTGCAGTAAAGGTGGTACATTAGTTGCATCTGATCTCCTTAGATTAGCTCACTTGTGGCCCACATGTTTCACTTTCTGCTGCCCTCACTTGAATCTCTCTGCCAGAGGATTTTTTTCTAAAATCAAATACCTCCTTCTTTTCTATAATACTTCCCATTTTAGAAATAAGGGTGTCATTAGAAGACAATACCCTTTAAAGGTACACAGACATGTAGATGTTCATCCATGTGTAAAATGGTACATGCAAATTTGTGGGGGATTCTTTGTCCTCGAGGCCTAAGTCCCAAATGACTTTGGTTCCTAGCACTGTCCCTGATCTAGCCTATGAAATTTGGGGGCCAGTATTTCCCCCTAAGTTCTGCACACATCCAGAAGCTTGGCGGCATCTCCTAAGTCATTTCCCTGAACGTGAAAACCTTACTAGTTCTCACAGGAATATATGTACAGGTATTCAGAGACATGTGGCATCATGGCAAATTATGTCAGATGTCATCCTGCTTATAAGACACACATGTGACAGATTTCAATGCTTCTGTTTACTTCAGTCTGCTAAGTGTAGATTGCGGAGTGGTCCCAATGAACTCCTTATGGAGTAAGCCTATCCAGAAAATTTTGATCACTGGGGCAAAATGACAAGACTGGTACCTGCATGTGGGCAGTGAAAACAAACATCCTAATAATATTTAAAGTTCTGTAGAATATTATGGAAAGTTCTAGGTTTTGAGAAGAGAGTTTGGAAATAATATGAGTTCTTTTCATGGAAATCATGTTTCTGTCTATTAAAGACTAGCCTTGTAAAGCATGAATGCAATATCAAATTAAAACCATTTTCAGTCAAATGCTTGAGAGTTTGAACCAAAGCTTTTTGTTTCACTTGTATAGGCTTTATCTGAATGTGCGGTGACATTAAAAACAATTCATCTCAAAAGGGTAAGGCTGATAAACATAGTTGATATTTTATTTAAAAATCTTTCTTACTGAGCACTCAGGCTTGCTTCTGCTTACCTATTTTGATGTTCCCCTTTGCAGTCTACAATGGTTGATCTTTCTGAAGAACTGTTTTCCATCTGATATCTTCCCCTTTCCCTGCTATTGTCAGGAATGCAGAAAGAAAACTGCACCAAACTTCCTGAACCTAGCTTAAATCACATGAAGTGGGCAAGTCCATATTGCAGCTTAATTGTATGCTGGTGAATTTCCTACATAGTTAAAATTCTTTGCCATCATACCAGTCTCTGAAATAAGAATGGTGTGCTAGAGTTACAAAGTGACAAGTCTATGCAGTTGCAAGAGGGACAGGGGAACTCACTAACATAAGGGATCTATACAGAATTATCATGAATTGTATTAATGTTTAACATTTTTTTGCCTTGACTGAAATCCCAGCTGCTCTACAGAATTTAGATGTGTTAGTGGCCCACTTTGGAAAAACATGACTTAAGAAGCTCATAAGATGAATATGCATTTTGCTTTTGCATCTTGTTTTGTGCAAGCTGCAGTTGAGCCAGGCACATTCTACTTGAACATGGTTTTCCATTTCATCCTGGATGGGAAGTTATGGATACCTGTTTCAGAATAAGTTTGAAGCTGGTTTAAGATCCTGACTTGTTCTGGAGCTGGTAACCTTGTCTTGTGAATTTTCTTTTATGTTTCAGCTGTCAACAGATGCAGCTAATAGGTAACATACCTGGAAATTGACAAAACTGAATATAGGCTAAATTGTATACAGTTTCCAGGAACCAATTGCTGAGTTGTAAATTGAAAAGCACTGAAACTAAAAAAGAACTACAGTAACAACAGCTGAAAGAACTCCAAAAACACACCTTGAAAGGTGGGGAAGCCAGTATTTCTGCTTTTTGAACTAGGTGGAGACTGAGAAAAGTGTTAAAATGGGAGAAGACATAGAGAACTGTCAGTTCAATAATTAAAATGGAGAGGATTACATACTAAGCAGAAGGTATTTTCCCGACCCCACTTTTGTTGCAACTTCTTTTGCCACTTC
This sequence comes from Varanus komodoensis, assembly GCF_004798865.1. NCBI lineage: Eukaryota > Metazoa > Chordata > Lepidosauria > Squamata > Varanidae > Varanus > Varanus komodoensis. Next base: position 1,141,601 of record NW_025335408.1, on the reverse strand, counting down.
CTTTCCTTTAGTGGTGTTTTCCAGCTGACAGCTTGGCAATGAATCTGTCCCTGTTCCTGTAGAAGATTTAAGCAACTAGATTCTAGGGAAAGGATGGACACAAGTTGGGTTCAAAAAAGAAAACTTTGAATATCTTTTTGTGAAAGGGGTGATCTAGTGGCCACTCCTTTTCATGAGCAAAGATGACTCGTATCCTTGGTTTCTCTTGAAAGCTCACCTTTTGACAGCTGTCAAGAGAACATGAAATGACTTGTTGTAGCCTTTCCAAGTCAGTTCCATGATATGTGCCTGCTGCACGGCGAGAGCTGTCACTCCTACAGACATTGCCCAAGTGAGGTTTGCTATTTCTGATCTCTACCTGCATAAGTCCAACAAACTTACACTTTTTAAAAACTACAGGAAGTTCGCAAATTTCTTCCACTAAAAAAATGGAGAGAAGGGATTGATGAACCGGTGATAGCCCCTTCAGTTGCCATTTGAGCACTTTGAAGAGGCTATCAACTAAGAGATCAATGTTTCAATTAAAAAAATGGGCAAGGGGAGAAAAGCAGTGGTAAGCATGATAGGACTCTCAGTCATAGTGGGGAGGGAAGATAAGATAGGTCCTGCCTTTGAGTGTGACCAAGAGGGAAGAAGATACAGGGGAACAACATATGATGAGCTCATTCTGCCAGGCATATCTTAAGTTATTTCCTGAACAACCCACCCTGGATAACTTACTCGCAGGATGGGTTGCCAGGGTGTATGAACCCACACAATGTATATTAAGTGAACTGTCAGAGGTGAGAAGAAGGTGGAAGTCAAGATGAGGCTTTGTATTGAAGTATACAAAGGTTTTCTTGGAAGGACCATGAAGCAAGAAAGAAATAGGTGATGGTCCCTGCCTTTGGGAGATGGAAGCAAGTCTTCCAGGGTTCAATTTTGGCTGATATGGCTTCTAATCTATAATCTTGCAAATAATGCATAAGATTATGATGTGGAGCAGATTTGGAATAAGAAAATATAGAACCACTGTCAAAACAGTATATATGTTTCATTTTAGGGCCTTGAATGTATTCATTATCTTCAACAAGAATACCTGCCTTCGCTGCAGGTAGCTCCTGAAATAATCCAGGTAATTTTTAAAAAAAATTGATACATGGAGTATTTCCTAGGCCAGCCCTGGAGTTGAGTTAGCTTAGGTTTTCCTGAGTAGTTAATTTTGGCATCTTTAGGCAAAATATACATCTTGGATATTGACTGCAAAAGGATTAATACTGATTTAGCAAGAGTGTTGATTTTCCCAGGGTGGATAATATGAGGGTTTAAAAAAATCAGTATTGATGTACATTAAAAGTATAACTCACAACACAGTGAATAGTTAAAGGCAACAATACATAGCTGTTCTGACCATTAGTAAATATAACTTTCAGGAAGTAAAATAACTGTTTGAAACATGACTGAATTTGTACATGAACTAAAATGTGTTTCTGCACATAGACTTGCTGGATGAAACCAGTATTTATAAATGGTTCGGCACAGGAAGAAAGAAAACACCTTGAGAATTTAGAGTTACATACACAGTAGTCCTTATTCATTAGGATCAATACAAACATTTCCCAACACATGGTTGGGGCTATTGTCTAACTACTACACTGTCTAAAGAGGTGATTAGTTATAATATTGTTAAAATATTGGAGTTGGGACACAGAGACATCCTTGCATGTAGCAAAATGGACACAGATCTGTACAGCATGCCAAAGAGTAACATGTTCAGCATACTGGAAATTATCTCCATTTACACTGATTTTTACACTGTTTATAGGTACTAAAAATGCAAATATTACCTTAGGGCTACAATGCAGACTAATCATTTATTATTCGAGTATAAGCAAGCATTTAATTTTGGTGTTTTTATAGGAGTTCTGTCAAGCGCTTCAGCAGCCTGATGCTAAAGTTTTTAAAAACTATTTAAAGGTAGGTAAAATTGTGTCTAGTTTTCATTTTGAATGAATGAATGAATGCATTTTATCATAAGTTAAGTAGAACTTAGGTGTTTCTGATTGAACTATGCTCTTTCCAACATGTGGTGACATATCTGTTCCACTTTTGTGAAATTCTACTAAGGTCTCCATATAAATACATGTTCTTACTTGAGTTGTTCCATAAGTAGAACTTGCAAGCTAGCACTGGAACTGGAACTCCGTAAGTCAAACTACAAGCTAGCACTACAAATCAATTATGTCCTACTTCTCATGGGATGATCTTACTGGAGACCACCATGACATAACATTTAAATGACATGAATTTTTATATCTGTGTATTTAAGAGAGAAGACAACATGCCTAAAATAAGTCTTTTGTCAAAAGTTATTTTGGTAATAAAAGTTATTGGCAAAGCATTTTGTCAGCCTCCCTGGAGAGTTAATGCCACTGCAGAGGGAGAACTTATCATTCTTCCCTATTCTAGAACTTTACTGGGAGTTCCAAACAGCCCACTAAAACTTTCTGTCCCTAGCAGCATGTTTTTTAAATCCTTGACTTAATGGTGCAATTTCTCCGTGTTTTCTTAAACATGATACATTTTCTTTTAAAAACAGGTATTCTTTCAAAGAGCAAAACCTTAAGATGTCTACTGGAATCTTTGCCTGTTTTCCTTAATCAGGAACACCAGATATTAATTTATATGAATGCTAAATTTTGTGCCATTCGTACTTAATTTCTCCCCTTTGGAAAGATGTTGCTCTATGCTTAAATTGGTATGTATATTAGCCTTTTTTCTGTAAAAATGAAAATGAAATGCCCCACAGTGTGTTGGTTGATACACAAAGGCAGGTAGACAACACAGGTTGTCTGTGTTGCCTACACGGAACACTCTGTATAGGATAATTGTATGCTGTAATTAGTACAGTAAAAATCCACTTCATTTTGAAATTAAACAATGTATAAATTCCCTCCAAACAAAAAGCAATGGTTATAAATTGTGTACATTTTTAAATACTGAGTAAAATATGTGCATATTAGTAATAAAAATCATTTGTTCATGAATGGTGATATAAAATAAAACAATTAAAACCCCATTTTGTAGATAGCTGTTTCCTTGGAGGGGTCTAAATGCTGAAGTGTATGCAACAAGGCACTTACTAATAGATCTGATTAAAAATAGGACCCGAGTCTACATTTTTTATACAAAAAATAAATTTTATTCATTGAAATCTACCAGTTGTCTTGAGTCATTGGTCATCATCTTGGTGTCAATTATTAAATCACACAAGGCTGGGCAGTCGTGCATGGACAACATAGAATTATTGACTTGTTTAACTTTAGATGTTTAAAAACTGTGCTTGAACAGATTTCATTATTGATTTTAAGAGCCCTGTATGCCATTAATCAAGGAACCAGTGTGCTGCCATAGAAACAGCTGTACTCAAAGCAGGATCAACACAGAATTCAGTGGCACTTTCTTTCATCTATTCCCCACTTTCTCTTTGACACAGACAGAATTAGACACTGTAGTAACTTATAATCCAAGGCCATAAAGAGGAGGGTCTAAGCTAATGGACATTTTGATGATTTCAAGCAACAGCTGATAAACTGCAGTGTGTCACTACATACCAGTGACAAGGGGAAGCCAAAGATGAGGGCAAAACTGACCACATGCTTCCAGGCATCAGTGGTAAGTATAACTGGGCATCTGCTGAGGGACCACTTCCCCGCAAGGGTCCACTGACAAGAACCCCAGGCTTCCTGTTGCTGCTCTTCACCACTGTAGTTTGCCTGCTTGCTTGCTTGCTGCGCTGTCCCAGACGATAGTGCTGATGAAGGGAAGTGGTAGATGCCACTGACTGCTTACTCCCTAGTCATCTCTCTGTCAAGGAAGTGTGAACAAAGTTGAGGAAGAATTAAGAACAATAGCAGCTAGTGGCAGGACAATGAAGAGGTACAACTCCAGAAGGACAGACCAGTAAGGGCCCTCAAAACATAGATATGGTACAGATGCATTCAGCTGCTCCCAAGTTCCTGTGGGAACAGCCCATAGTTATGGGGAAATATTGTGACAGAACAGTTGTATTTCTTAGATACCTGCATTGTATCTCCAGAAAAGAACCAAATGTGCATTCTAATGAAATCAAATATTCAGAACTAACATTTATTTATTTAGAAAATGTCTATGCCGCCCCATTCGCCGAAGCCTCGATGTCCTGGTTATCCAGTCTTAGTCTAACTTGTTTGTTTCAGTGAGTCTACTTTCAGTAAAGCTTAAATTGGATACAATCCAATCTAACCCTAATTAAATCTCATCTAAAGTAGGAAACTGACCATTTATTAAAGATGTTTGGTTACTTCACAAATTCTTCAAATAAGTCAGATATTACCGATACCTGCTGTGCACAGTAGTTTGGGATTCTTAAAAAGCCCTGTTTGTGTGTGGAGGGGAGGATGGGTAAATGGGGAACATAAATAAACATACATTTTGTTTTTCTGTCAAAACATACCTTTCCTCTTAAGACAGGGCAGAAGTGTAACTTCTGCTTTAGCCATCATATGGATGTCAAACAAAACACATTGAAATTCAAAATAGTCAGATAAGCTTTCAGATAGGAATTTTGGGTATTTCGTTGTTGCTGTGAACTTTAAAACTGAGTCAGATAAGCCTGAAGTGTGAAATAAGCAAATTTTTACTTTTTCCTACAGTTACAGCCAATAAATACTAAAATTTATTGTCTTCATTTGGCTATTGGTGTTTCACTAAATTGCTTCCTTACATCTATTGTCATTACTATTTCGTTTGTGCCTCCTTCCTTTGAAGAAAAGAAACAGTACTCTTAGTGTGAAATCCTGTGCATGTGTACACTGGTAACAGTCCTACAGTTCCCAGCATGCTGGCAGCTGTAATACTTTTTCCCCTGTATAAACAAACAGGATTGTACTTTTAAGAACTCAAAGCGGGCTTCTGTGTGCTCCACACTTTGCCAACAGGACTTTGTGCTGTAACAGTTTGATACAATATTGCATGTTCTTGATAGCTTTAATTTTTGAAAGCTTTATCTGGTACCTTTAGAAGAGCCAATGCAGTCAAGACATTTTACAAGGCATTCAAAGTGTTGCAGTAAGTCACTAGATGGCATCTAGTCTGGTACAAATAATAGAAACATAGTGAGCCAAGGAATGTTCAAACTACCACACCACTGCACTCATTTCACATGCTAGCAAAGTTATGCTCAAAATCCTACAAGCAGTATGTGGACCGAGAACTACCAGAAGTACAGGCAGGATTTCGAAGAGGGAGAGGAACTAGAGATCAAATTGCCAACATACGCTGGATCATGGAGAAAGCTAGGGAGTTCCAGAAAAACATCTACTTCTGCTACATTGACTATGCTAAAGCCTTTGATTATGTAGATCACAACAAATTGTGGCAAGTTCTTAAAGAGATGGGAGTACCTGACCATCTTATTTGTCTCTTGAGAAACCTATATGCGGGTCAAGAAGCAACAGTGAGAACTGGACACAGAACCACTGATTGGTTCAAAATTGAGAAAGGAGTTCAGCAAGACTGTATACTGTCGCCCTGCCTATTTAACTTACATGTAGAGCACATCATGAGAAAGGCGGGGCTAGATGAATCACCAGTTGGAATTAAGATTGCTGGGAGAAATATCAACAACCTCAGATATGCAGATGATAACATTCTAATGGCAGAAAGTGAAGAGGAACTAAAGAGCCTCTTGATGCGGGTGCACTCTTGAAGGAGGAGAGTGCACAAGTTGGCTTGAAACTCAAGAAAACTAAGATCATGGCATCCAGTCCTCTCACTTCCTGGCAAATAGATGGGGAAGAAATGGAGGTAGTGACAGATTTTATTTTCCTGGGCTCCAAGACCACCGCAGATGGGGACTGCAGCCAAGAAATTAAAAGACGCTCCTGGGGAGAAAAGCTATGGCAAATCTAGACAGCATACTAAAAAGCAGAGACATCACCCTGCCAACAAAAGTACATATAGTCAAGGCTATGGTTTTCCCAGTTGCAATGTATGGCTGTGAAAGCTGGACCATAAGGAAGGCTGAGCACTGAAGAATTGAGCCCTTTGAATTGTGGTGTTGGAGGAGACTCCTGTGAGTCCCTTGGACTGCAAGGTGATCAAACCAGTCAGTCCTAGAGGAGATCAACCCTGACTGCTCTTTAGAAGGCCAGATCCTGAAGGAGAAAGTCAAATACTTTGGCCACCTAATGAGAAGGAAGGACTCCCTGGAGAAGAGCCTAATGTTGGGAACAATAGATGGCAAAAGAAGAAGGGGACGGCAGAGAATGAGGTGGCTAGATGGAGTCACTGAAGCAGTTGGTGTGAGCTTGAGTGGACTCCGGGGGATGGTGGAGGACAGGAAGGCCTGGAGGAATGTCCATGGGGTCACGACAGGTCGGACACGATTTCACGACTAACAACAACAACAACAAAGTGAGTCAGAAGGGGCCTCTTGGGCCATTTTGTTCATTTCGTTTCTATGCCACCTCATAACCCAAAGTTTCTCTGGGTGGCTTACAAATGCTAAAACAGCATCAAATGCATAAGATACAGTAATAACAATAAACAGATAAAACAATAAAATAATACGTAAGCATCTCACAATAAAATGTAGCCACATGCCATCTAGTCTGACCCCCAGTTCCAGCCAGCTCTACTTACGACATGCCTATCACGTGCATGTCCAATGATCAATTCTTCAATACAAAAAGTAATCAAAGAGGTCCGCCTGGCACCGTCGTTACTGGTTTTTCGGCGCCAGGTAAAGACCTTTTTATTTAAACATCATTTCAATTGTTAAAACATATGATCTGGCCTGGGCAACTTCTTCTTCCTTCTCTTTCTCCTCCTATATTTTTATTTTATACTGATAATTTTAATTTTGTATTTGTAAATCAATGTATTTTTTGTATTGTTATATTTAATGGTAATTTATTATGTACTATTGTATTTCAATGTATTTTATCATGTTGTAAGCCGCCCCGAGGTTTCGGCAAGGGGCGGCATAAAAATGTTATAATAATAATAATAATAATAATAATAATAATAATAATAATAATAATAATTTGCATTTGCCAAAAGGTATTAAAAGGACAGACATTGGGAAGGGTTTCCCCCCCATGCAGTTGAATTTAGTATATTCCATTCCAAGTGCAATTACTTCCATTCCAGTAATCACCTGTTGGCAATTACTTTTACTGCAGGCCACGGAAAACATTCTTGGGCATATACATCTAGTGCATCCAATGTGTCTGTTAGTGGCATTTGCTATGCTTGCCCGTAACAGCTATTACACTGACCTTTCATGGATGTCCAGGTCAGTACCCTAAGGGGGTTGCCCGTGTAGTTAATAGGCAGAGATAATGGGAGTTGCTGTACAAAAACATCTGGAGGGCTCTACAATGGCCACCAGTTTTATTCCAACCTTGATCCTTGTCCTGAAATTTCCAAGAGGAATGGCGAATGCCATTCCAGTAGGTTCATGTGTGCTGAGTATCGCTTTGACGAGAAGCCTAACTCCCCCTATTATATTTGATTTTTATGCCGCCTTTCGGCCATGGAACTCAGGTTGGCGGACTCTCACAACAACCTAATGACGTAGACGAGGCTGAAAGGGTGGGTTTCACTGATCCCCGAGTGTCATTGTTCAGCGTCTATATTGTCTTCCTGCTACACTCACTTACCGGGGAGTAAACCCACTGACTTCAGTGGAATTTACTATGGAGGTTGCGCTGTTAAACGCATCTTCGCAGCGTCGCCCTCCTTTGATTTCCCGTGGCTGCCCCAGTGAGCCAGCCCTGGAGAGCGTGGGTCCCGCTTTCAAAGGAAAAGGAAAAGAAAAAGCACTGCGCGTAATCTCTGCCTGCTCAGCCTCGCCTCTCGCTGCCGGGAGCTAAGGAGGCATATGAGCCCCGGGACCAACCCGCCTCTGCTCGGAGCTGCCCCGCCTCCTACGCGCGTCAGGAAGCCGGAAGCAGACGGGGAACTCGGCGACGGGCGAAGGAAAGTGCTCGGTGGGCCGCGGCGAGGGAGAGCAGAAGCAGGGCTCGGGCGAGGGAGAGCGCTCCTGCTCGCGCTCGCCGTCGGAGGGCGCGGATCAGGTACGGCGAGGCGAAGAAATCCGAGCGGGGCGCGGGGAAGACCCGGCAAATGGAAGAAGTGTGGCTAGGTTTCGCTTTCGTTGCGAAGCCAGGGGATGACGAATCTCTTTGGGAGGAGGAGGGGAGGCGACTTCGGCAGCCTTGTAGGCCCGATGTGGGGGAAATTCCCGGTACTGCCTGGCTGCAAAGCGCTAGCATCTGCGGGGAGGAAGGAAGAGCGTTGCTTCCTAAATTAAGGCTCCCCAGTGCACGGAGGAAAAAGAGTCCTGGGGTCGTCTGTGGAAAAGGGAGTCTTGGGCAGGGGCAGTCTTAACAAGCCCCGACTCTGGAGCGTGGTTCTGTAGCTGTCGACTCAGAAGTAAGGAAGCCCCCTAGGATCGTTGGAGCTTGCTTCGTACGAGAGCTCAGGCTTGCAGGTTAGAAAGTCAAGCGTCTGCGTTGCGCCTCGAGTCCCTCCTTTGGCCATGTAGCTTTCACCAGATGTGTGAAACTGCAACTCCCATCATGCAGATTGGTGGGGAATGCTGGGAGTTGCAGTCCTACGCATCTGAGGGACACCAGATTGTGGAAGTCAACCAGCATTTTCTTGTATTCTTGACTTGCTGCTGTCCCCTTGGCTTTCTCTCTTTCCTGAATATTTGGAGCTCTTCGCTGTGATTTCTTTAAAAATCTATGACATTTATACATACATACATACATACATACATGTATTGATTGGCCGCCTATAAGTGCAGAGGCCTCCTAGGCAGCTTACAGTTCCAAGTCTGCATCTGTGTATCAATTTAGACAGCTCATAATCTTGCACTTTTGAGGGCAGGCGTGTCTTCTCACAGGCATATAATAAATTGATGTCCTGTGTGCACGAAGCACCTGTCCTGGATCAAGCCCCCAAATGCAGTCCAGTTGCTTGAGTGCACACCTAATATTTTTGTGACGTTATTTATAGACTCAGCTGTGAGACGCTGAGTGATTTGCCTATAGGCCTTTGAATCGATAGGGCTGGCGTCACAAAGCTGTCTTCCCTTCTCTGAAAGTTACCTGGAGGCTGGTAATTGTTTGGTTTGGCAGAAGAGTAACTTTTCTGGACTTATTTACATTCTGCCTCATATAGTTTCATGACTGTTTGTTCCCACAGACAAGCCTTCCCTAGCCTCCTGCTGTCGATATGTTTTGTATATTCCCTAGTTGGTGCTGATGGGAATTGAAGTCTGCAGTGGCTAAAGAGCACCAGAGTGGGAAAGGCTGCCATAGACTCTTATTGTGAATGATTTTGTGTTTCATTCTCTCTGACCTCTGTTTGTGTAGTACAGTGACTTGTGTCCTAAAGCAGATATAGAAAATGTTGAAGAAAATTAGGCCTGTGTATTTTTATTTATATTACATAATTTTATGTTGCAAGGAACAGAAAGTTCTATGAACCCAAGGTTTTCCTCCTCTCAACAGTCCTGTGAAGTATGTTAGCTGAGAGTCAGTGACTAGCCCAAAGCCTCTCAAATCTTCATAGCCTAGTAGGGCTAGAGCCTAGATTCTTTCAGTCCCAGTCCAGCACTCTAACTACTACCCACACTAGCTTTCTTATAACCTTTTCTTAAGGCAGCATACCTGTTCTCCCCACTTCCCCTGTTTATCCTCACAACAATCCTGTGCAATAGAATTGAAAGATCCTTAGGGATCTTTGGCCAATAACTATACGTTGCAAGACTGAGGTAGAGTTTGAATTGAGGTCTCCCCAGTTCTAGTCTGACACTCTAACCTTGAGTGTCCTGCCTTATAGATGTACAGGCATATTTGGAATTTTTAAAAAATGTGTATAGGCACAAAAGGGCTGCTGTGGAGTGCTATGGCCAGTCACAAAATATTGGGAGTGACTCCATTTTGTGCACCACCACTGTTGCCTTTCCCTCACTTGGCAGGTGATGAAATTGGAGGCTACTTTTTCTTTTCTTCTTTAGCATTTTCCTGGAGGCACACCGCAAAGGTACCAGCTTCCATCTACCACAGTCTTCATTTCAAAAGACATGATGATAAAGGAGAGTTCTGCTTTAAAATGCTCCTGGCTGTCCCCAGTGTAAAAACCAAAGTAGTGGTGGGAAGGGGGCTTACTAAGTGAAGTAACCACAGGCACTGTGGTATCCCTGGAGAAGGCTGCACTGACTGTGACACCATGCTTATTCTGATTTGAGAGTAAGTCTAACTGAATCAGTTGGCTTTTAAATAAAACTCTGAGATCATATTATATGGATTGTAGAGGACTTGCAAATTAGCAGCAGTGTGTTGGTGAATAATCTGCTGGCATTGAGTCTAGTTTAGTATTTCTGCTTGTAGATGTTTGTATCTTGGCCTTTTTTGTAGTTGGCTGATTAAGAACCACCATACTGAAAAAAGAAATGCCTCTTAAGTAACCACATCCTTCTAACCAATTTGAAATAGTAACCATATGAGGGAATTGTTCTTTACGTGCTTGACAGGTATATATGAGGAACTCGTTTCTTTTATAAATCTGCAAGCTTTAAGAAATAAGGACTGATGCAGTGCACCCAGGTTTGTATATTAAGCGTTAGAATTGGAAAGCCTGTGGCCACACATTCCTAGAGACAGGGAAGGATCAGCCAAGGTGCTTCTTTTCTGTTGCTCCACTTCTGCCCTCCCTGCATTAGGGACTAGGCAAGCTAACCCACCCACATTTTCTCCATTCGAAAAACAGCTCCTTGGAGTCTTCAAAGCAGACAGTGTGGTGCACAGTTTAGAGTGTGGGACTGGGACCTGGCAGACCCAGATTGTAGTTCTTACTTGTCCATGAACTTCGCTAAGTGACCTGGGTCCAGTCATGGGCAACTAACCTAAGCTATTTCACTAGGTTGTTTTGTGGTGAGGATCATCATGGCCAGGAAAACCTTGTAAGCTATCTTGAGTTCCTTGCAAAAGAAGGAAAGACAGCATGTAAATAATAGTAATTTGTTCTCTTTCCTTACCCCACAAGTCTGTGCACTCCTTCTGTATTCTCAGATCTTGTTCAGTTTCTATTTTTACTGCCCCCCAGCTGCACTGGAACTGAATATGGCACTCGAGACATTTAGGCACACATGGGCAATGAGCTATGGCAGACAGAATAGCTGAATGCAACAAGAAAAACCTGCTGCTAATGCCACCATGTACCTCTTAACCCAGGAGAAGTAAAGCAGGAACTTGTATTCCCTTTCCTATTTTTAATATGCTTAGACAAGCCTCAAACGTTTGTACAGAGACATGCTGCAGATAAGGAGGATTCAAATAGATGGGGATGAGGTCATGTTTGGATAGCAGCTCTTGCACTGTAAGGCCTTTTCTAGATACAATTAGTTCTGCTTTAAATGTTTGAGTTTTGGATACAGGATACCTGGTATGCATTTCAAATCATTATTTTCCCCAAAACTTGCTGTAATTGGATTTCCTGAGCCTGTCCTTGTAATAACCAAAGTGTTCTGAAAACCAGCACTACAGATACAGGATTTGCCTTTCATGGTTTAAGGGTCTGCTGATTATTTATTTTATTAGATTTCTATCCTGTTTTTTAACCACAAACTCAAAGCAGCTTATAGAATTCTCCTGTGGCTCTCAGTCTTATCCCCACAACAACAACCCTGTGAGGTAGGTTGGGCTGAGAGTCTTTGAGTGGCCCAAAGTCACCCAGTGAGCTCCCTGGCTGAGTGGGGACTAGAACGCAGATCCCCTGAGTCCCAGTCCAGTGCTCCTAACCACTAGATGACTCTGGCTCCTGTATTGTAAGGAGAGCCCTCCCTGACCTGAGCGCAGCAAGCAGGCAGGTGGGGGTGCTTTGTGCATCGGTCAGTTATTTCAAGTTAGAAAGGGCCTGTTAGAACCCTTCCGATGGAGCACTTATAATGGTCTTGCACCTTGTCATACATGTACACGAAACTTGTGCAGACTGTCTCTTCTGAGCAGTACTCTTGCCCTGTTCAGACAACTTATCTGTCTAGAATGAATGCACAGAAGGATGGTTGAGGTTGTACCTGCTGTTCCTCCTCTTGATTCCACATGTTCCTCAAAATGCCTTGGAACTATAGGCTGTCTTCAGAAGTTATAATTGAATGAGTAAAGTTGGAGGCTATAGGATAGTCCTGCCTCTGCTCATTATATGAGGCTACAATAGTTACTTAAGGTGCA